>NC_091146.1:35223327-35338327 GCF_041381155.1 Argopecten irradians | reverse complement strand
AGGTAAAGCATCCCTTATGAATTTTAAGCATGTTTACAGAAATATACATAGTGAATACAACATGAATATGCAGCACAAATGCAGCATAGTTGTAGTATATTTTGCAATAGCAGCTCAGGGTTTCCCATATAATTTAACGCTGAATCTTTTGCTTTAGCTTCTCTCACCTGTATTTGTCTGAGTGTGATCGTTACGCCGTACAGAGCCTTGGTTTGGTTTAGTTTCTCTCTTTTGCTTTAGCTTCTCTCACCTGTATTTGTCTGAGTGTGATCGTTACGCCGTACAGAGCCTTGGTTTGGTTTGTTTCTCTCACCTGTATTTGTCTGAGTGTGATCGTTACGCCGTACAGAGCCTTGGTTTGGTTTGTTTCTCTCACCTGTATTTGTCTGAGTGTGATCGTTACGCCGTACAGAGCCTTGGTTTGGTTTGTTTCTCTCACCTGTATTTGTCTGAGTGTGATCGTTACGCCGTACAGAGCCTTGGTTTGGTTTAGTTCTCTCACCTGTATTTGTCTGAGTGTGATCGTTACGCCGTACAGAGCCAGGTTGGTTTGGTTTAGCTTCTCTCACCTGTATTTGTCTGAGTGTGATCGTTACGCCGTACAGAGCCTTGGTTTGGTTTAGCTTCTCTCACCTGTATTTGTCTGAGTGTGATCGTTACGCCGTACAGAGCCTTGGTTTGGTTTGTTTCTCTCACCTGTATTTGTCTGAGTGTGATCGTTACGCCGTACAGAGCCTTGGTTTGGTTTAGCTTCTCTCACCTGTATTTGTCTGAGTGTGATCGTTACGCCGTACAGAGCCTTGGTTTGGTTTAGCTTCTCTCACCTGTATTTGTCTGAGTGTGATCGTTACGCCGTACAGAGCCTTGGTTTGGTTTAGCTTCTCTCACCTGTATTTGTCTGAGTGTGATCGTTACGCCGTACAGAGCCTTGGTTTGGTTTGTTTCTCTCACCTGTATTTGTCTGAGTGTGATCGTTACGCCGTACAGAGCCTTGGTTTGGTTTAGCTTCTCTCACCTGTATTTGTCTGAGTGTGATCGTTACGCCGTACAGAGCCTTGGTTTGGTTTGTTTCTCTCACCTGTATTTGTCTGAGTGTGATCGTTACGCCGTACAGAGCCTTGGTTTGGTTTAGCTTCTCTCACCTGTATTTGTCTGAGTGTGATCGTTACGCCGTACAGAGCCTTGGTTTGGTTTAGTTCTCTCACCTGTATTTGTCTGAGTGTGATCGTTACGCCGTACAGAGCCTTGGTTTGGTTTAGCTTCTCTCACCTGTATTTGTCTGAGTGTGATCGTTACGTCGTACAGAGCCTTGGTTTGGTTTAGCTTCTTCACCTGTATTTTCTGAGTGTGTGTTACGCCGTACAGAGCCTTGGTTTGGTTTAGCTTCTCTCACCTGTATTTGTCTGAGTGTGATCGTTACGCCGTACAGAGCCTTGGTTTGGTTTAGCTTCTCTCACCTGTATTTGTCTGAGTGTGATCGTTACGCCGTACAGAGCCTTGGTTTGGTTTAGCTTCTCTCACCTGTATTTGTCTGAGTGTGATCGTTACGCCGTACAGAGCCTTGGTTTGGTTTAGCTTCTCTCACCTGTATTTGTCTGAGTGTGATCGTTACGCCGTACAGAGCCTTGGTTTGGTTTAGCTTCTCTCACCTGTATTTGTCTGAGTGTGATCGTTACGCCGTACAGAGCCTTGGTTTGGTTTAGTTTCTCTCACCTGTATTTGTCTGAGTGTGATCGTTACGCCGTACAGAGCCTTGGTTTGGTTTAGTTTCTCTCACCTGTATTTGTCTGAGTGTGATCGTTACGCCGTACAGAGCCTTGGTTTGGTTTAGCTTCTCTCACCTGTATTTGTCTGAGTGTGATCGTTACGCCGTACAGAGCCTTGGTTTGGTTTAGCTTCTCTCACCTGTATTTGTCTGAGTGTGATCGTTACGCCGTACAGAGCCTTGGTTTGGTTTAGTTTCTCTCACCTGTATTTGTCTGAGTGTGATCGTTACGCCGTACAGAGCCTTGGTTTGGTTTAGTTTCTCTCACCTGTATTTGTCTGAGTGTGATCGTTACGCCGTACAGAGCCTTGGTTTGGTTTAGTTTCTCTCACCTGTATTTGTCTGAGTGTGATCGTTACGCCGTACAGAGCCTTGGTTTGGTTTGCTTCTCTCACCTGTATTTGTCTGAGTGTGATCGTTACGCCGTACAGAGCCTTGGTTTGGTTTAGCTTCTCTCACCTGTATTTGTCTGAGTGTGATCGTTACGCCGTACAGAGCCTTGGTTTGGTTTAGCTTCTCTCACCTGTATTTGTCTGAGTGTGATCGTTACGCCGTACAGAGCCTTGGTTTGGTTTAGCTTCTCTCACCTGTATTTGTCTGAGTGTGATCGTTACGCCGTACAGAGCCTTGGTTTGGTTTAGCTTCTCTCACCTGTATTTGTCTGAGTGTGATCGTTACGCCGTACAGAGCCTTGGTTTGGTTTAGCTTCTCTCACCTGTATTTGTCTGAGTGTGATCGTTACGCCGTACAGAGCCTTGGTTTGGTTTAGCTTCTCTCACCTGTATTTGTCTGAGTGTGATCGTTACCCGTACAGAGCCTGGTTTGGTTTACTTCTCTCACCTGTATTTGTCTGTGTGATCGTTACGCCGTACAGAGCCTTGGTTTGGTTAGCCTCTCACCTGTATTTGTTGAGTGTGATCGTTACGTACAGAGCCTGGTTTGGTTTACTCTCTACCTGTATTTGTCTGAGTGTGATCGTTACGCCGTACAGAGCTTGGTTTGGTTTATTCTCTCTCTCTCACCTGTATTTGTCTGAGTGTGATCGTTACGCCGTACAGAGCCTTGGTTTGGTTTAGTTCTCTCACCTGTATTTGTCTGAGTGTGATCGTTACGCCGTACAGAGCCTTGGTTTGGTTTAGTTCTCTCACCTGTATTTGTCTGAGTGTGATCGTTACGCCGTACAGAGCCTTGGTTTGGTTTAGCTTCTCTCACCTGTATTTGTCTGAGTGTGATCGTTACGCCGTACAGAGCCTTGGTTTGGTTTAGCTTCTCTCACCTGTATTTGTCTGAGTGTGATCGTTACGCCGTACAGAGCCTTGGTTTGGTTTAGCTTCTCTCACCTGTATTTGTCTGAGTGTGATCGTTACGCCGTACAGAGCCTTGGTTTGGTTTAGCTTCTCTCACCTGTATTTGTCTGAGTGTGATCGTTATGCCGTACACAGCCTTGGTTTGGTTTAGCTTCTCTCACCTGTATTTGTCTGAGTGTGATCGTTACGCCGTACAGAGCCTTGGTTTGGTTTAGCTTCTCTCACCTGTATTTGTCTGAGTGTGATCGTTACGCCGTACAGAGCCTTGGTTTGGTTTAGCTTCTCTCACCTGTATTTGTCTGAGTGTGATCGTTACGGCGTACAGAGCCTTGGTTTGGTTTGTTTCGTTGTTCTCTGTTGGCTGCCATTACTGCAGCTTTAGCACGAAACACCTCCTCCTCATCAACCTTCTCCTGGATGAGACTCTGTCAAAGGGAGACAACTGTTGATTAATGACACAAGTCTGTCAAAGGGACACAACTCTTAATTAATGGAACAGTTAAATCAAAGGGAGACGACCGTTTATTAATAGCACAAATCTGTCAAAGTGAGACAACTGTTGATTAATGACAAAAGTCTGTCCAAGGGACACAACTCGTAATAATTTGAACAAGTGTATCAAAGGGAGACAACTGTTAATTAATGGCACAGGTCTGTCAAAGGGTGACAACTGTTCCCAAATATGATATGTATTAAGTTAATACGACTATATCTTGGATATCACTTGATGTCATTTATTAACCATATTAGATGATAATTAGTGGAGATAAAATTTTGCAAATTCATTTGGATTGCAAAATTTGCGAAAGTAAATCTCACGAGAAAAAAAGTTTGTTGACATAAGTTAATATCTTCAGCGCTCTGTCACTGGGTCTAAACTCCAACATATGGACCGAATCGGAATAAAAACCAGATCTGTTCCATAAAGGATCTGACAACATCCCATCAGGGGTCAAATTCAAGTGACCTTTCATGATTGTCCAATAGTATCTCTGTTAACAATGGAGTGGAAAAATACTCGACCTGACGGGGTTTTTAACACAGGAACCACCGAACACTAGCCAGAATTATCTGCCAATAGAGCTATCCAATCGCCAGCGATCAAAAACTGTTTCACTCTTCCTTCACTTTTAAGTCATCGCCCCAACGCTACACGTACCTTACAACCCTGAAGTTCGGATATCTACTGCTAAGCACACCACAAAATGGTTCAAAAGTGTTTGGTCAGGGCACCAAATGAAGCAGGAGAAGAAAAATGCATAGCAAGATGACAGGGCTTGAACCTGGGAACCTCCAGTTACTAGCTGGAGTGCTCTGGCAAGGTCTTGTTGATCAAAGCATGGTTAGCTTAATTATAGTTAAACGACAATTTTCAAATCAAGATAAAATCATTTTTGTAATACTAACTTTACAAATTTTTACAAGATTCTTTAAAACTCTACTTTTTACCTACTTACTTTTTGAGTAAAGATATAATCACAGGTTTTATATAGTACATGAGAAATGAAAATTTCAATAAAATTTAGTAGCTAAGCTAATCACGCTTTTAACTTCTCCGGAGATCTACCAACTCCAAAATCTCACATGTAAACAATGCTATGTTGCTACAAATATACGTCGGCCGGGTACGAAATGGTGCCTATGAGTCCTAGTGGAGCTTCAGAAAATCACTTGGGCAGAATTTTCTGTACTGTTGTGTAGGTTTCCAATTATTGTATATAAAAACTTAACAACAAATCTTAATATCAACGGTACCGCTCACAAGAAGTCAAGTTCACAATTTGTAGACTTGTATTTGTTTTCATACTAAATCCAACTCTCTGATTGGCAGATTCTTTTTCTTCTTATACGATGAAGAAAAAATCCCAGAATGGCGCAAATATTCGACGTAATTATGATGTCACAATAGAGACGTTGACATATTGATTTACAAAAATAATCCATTAGAAAATCAAAAGAATCGTACATTGAAACGTTCTGTATGGTATCAAGTAGTCTGAAACAAGAGCTTATAAGCATTGATGTAACTATTTTTTAACTTCACAGGGTTAAAAAATAAATTTTGCTTGCAAACAAAATTTCTTTCATACCTTTATGAAGTCAAAAAATAGTAACATCAATGTTTAAATGTGAAAAAATAATGTCTCACTGTGAGTTAAATATTTTATATGGCTCAATTTTATATTCTAGTATGTAAGTAATATATAACAAGTACGATAAAATGGTTTGCATTATCATTACTTTGTTCCATTAGCAGTAATAGGCATCAATTGTAGCTCTAAAGGACACAATATTTTCTGACTAAAAGTCTTTTGAGCACTAAAATTAACTTTGAGAGTAAAATGAAAGAAATCAAAGCAATTATTCATTGTTGGTCAAGAAGACATCTTAGTACTATTGGTAGAATTACTGTTGTCAAAACAATTATACTATCAAAGCTAACTCATTTATTTATCAGCCTTCCTAAACCAAACAAGGAAATTGTAAAGTCCTTAGAACAGCTTTTGTACAATTTTATATGGAATGGTAAAAGAGACAGAGTCTCTAGAAACCAAATTGTTCAAAACTATAGTGAAGGTGGTCTTAAGATGATAAATGTTGATATATTTATCAAGTCTATGAAAATAGCCTGGATAAAGAGATTGATAACCAACAATAACACTTGCAATATTATTTTTGAAACAATTCTGGATAAAAGTAAAACATCACTATTCATATTTGGTTCTGATTTTCTAAAAATTAAATCAAATAATATAAGTAATTTGTTTTGGAAAGAAGTATTGGCTGACCTTCTTTCATTCTATAATCTAAATAGAGAAGAAAATCCTTTTTATGAGCCCTTGTGGTTCAATCCAAATATAAAAATTCAGAACAAGTCAGTTTTTTTCGATCAATGGTCAAAAAATGGAATAAATTTTGTTTATGACATGTGTAATGAGCAAGGAGAGTTGATACAAAATTACGAGGAATTTTGTGATAAATTCTCTTTTCAACCAATGATCACCAATTTCTATGGTGTAAGAAATGCTATTTTGTCAAAATGGTTTTTTCTTAAGAATCATAGAACTGATATAACTCTTCCACACTGTCCCCCTCATATGCATAAGGTTTTAACAAATAAAACACGTGGTATTTCAGTGTATGACATTTTTATTAAAAAGTTAGCTGTTAAAAAGAATTATCAAGAAAAATGGTCATATGATCTTGATCTTCAGGCGGATCATTCCTGGTGGAAGAAGTCATGCTCCATTTTACTTAAATCTTCCTCTGATTCTAAACTTCGGTGGTTTCAATACCGAATTGTACATAGAATAATATCTACAAATAAATATTTATATACAATAAAAATAATAAACTCTCCTCTTTGTTCCTTCTGCAAAGGAATTTCTGAAACTTTAATGCATCTTTTTTGTGAATGCCGTATTGTCTCAAACTTTTGGGAAGACTTTTCCTTGTGGGTTGAGACCAAGACAGGAATTGCTTTAGGACTTACCAATATCGGAATAATATTGGGTTTTCAAAGTCACAAATTTACAAATGTAAATTTTTTAGTTCTTTTAGCCAAATTTCATATATATAAGCTCAAATATACTAATGATCCCCCATCTGTCATAAGTTTTAAAAGAGATCTTGAATATTATTTCAGGTTAGATGAGTATACCAATAAAAAAAATCTAACTCTAAATGTTTTCAATAAAAGGTGGGAACACTTAAAATTACTTATTTCATGACTATCATAGCACTTTAATTCGATGCAGCTCATGTGTGGAAGTGTGAGTGAATGTTGTACATTCAGATTTTATATTTTCTCCTTTATAACTCAACAATTTGTTTTTTTTTTTCATAAAGAAATATATAATTATAATATCTTTTATGAATGACTGTTTGTACATTCCATCAATTCATATGTTTTCTTCACTGTTAAATTTGTGTATTGTTTCTAATGATGTTTTTGGAGAATAAAAAAATTTGAAAGAGAAAAAAATTGTTTTGAACTTCAATATTGCAGCAATATTGTTACCTTGGCAACCTCTATTTGTTCTTGGCTCCCGGTGATAGAGACCTTTTTGGTGATGTCACGTGGCTCCTCGCGGGCTCGGTCGATAAAGATTCGGGCATTTGACGACCTTGACATTTGCCTAATACTGTCACCATTTCTACCTAAAGTGAAACAGAACAGAAAAGTTAAATCTAATCTTACTATGTGAGACACGATACCAATAGTGTGGTATTGTAGCACTGAACATTAGGTTGATTGTGCAATAGTAAACAAACTATTCACTGAAGATTAGGTTGATTGTGCAATAGTAAACAAACTATTCACTGACTATCAGGTTGATAGTCCAATAGATAAATATACTATTCATTGAATATTAGTATAGGTTGATAGTCCAATAGGTAAATAGACTATTCACTGACTATCAGGTTGACAGTCTAAAAGGTAAATAGACCATTCACCGAATGAATTGTACATAAAGTATTATGACGTCATACAAAACGGTTTCGCGGGGACTTTTAAAAGAAACACAATCATTGGCCAAACTGAATTATTGGATAAGATATCAGTGCGCCACAATTCAATTTGTTTTATTGTAAAAGTAAGTAAAATTATGGAAATTTAGTCCTTATTAGTACCTGATTGAGTTATCTGAATTAAATTACAAGCATTACTCTCAATATCTTTTGGGGTTATGAAGTCATAGACAAAAAACAAACGGACATTTTTTCATACATAAGATTGTCCTTCCGTTTTTTTGTCTATGACTTCATGACCCCAAAAGATATTGAGAATAATGCTTAAATAGTAAATAGACTATTCACTGCAGTTGAATGTTCAAATATGGAACCCTTAAAGATGCTCCACCGCCGACAGAGCATAAATCATACTCCTCATTTGAACAATAATTGGTGTTTAATCGTGTATATGTATGTCTAATTAACACAAAAAATAATATAAAATAATTTATGTCGCCATTAGTGCATGCGCAATCGGTACTTCATTCAATATAGGATATAGTGACACGGAATTTTTTCGGGATGCAATTAATTAATTTTCATATTTTTAACTTGAAGTAAAATTAGAAGCTCAAACTTTCCAATGGTGGTAATGGTGTAAAGTAAGTAACTTTTGCAACTGAAGAAAAATACTAAATCGTCTGCTCCTGTTTTTGATAGTGAAAAAATACCATTTGTCAGCGGTGGAGCATTTTTAAGAAATATTCCTGGTATTTCTTTGATATTTCAAATATAATCTTCATCTTTATAGTAACTTTTGTTTTGACAGACATTATTTTCTCTGTTACCAATGGAGCTATACTCTTCTCTCCCTTTTCTAGTCTACACCCAAAAGACAATGTTATTTGGAATTATCTCCCCTTTCTTATAAATTGTCTCCCCTACTGACACTAAGTAATCTCCCTTGGTTACCTATAATTCTGCCCAGTGCTTTGATTGGCACTTGGATTTCCTCAGTTATAACAGTTGGCATTTCCCGGATAGTTTTTCGCACCAGGAGCTCCGCCTCCTGCGCCTGATTGGTGGATCCTCGTATAACCAGTACACGATCTTTCCCTGGCTCACGCTTCGAATCATCTTGAAAACATATTCTTGTTCCTGTCTGCTCTTGCAGCTTTTGATTTAAAAGACATAATGTGATTAAAATTCATATCTTTTCTATCATTATATTTAACAAGAATTCCACGGAAGTGGATGTGTCGCCTGCACAGCATCGCAAAAAATAGTTATTTACAAATGAAATTATTGTTAATAATTACCGTATTCGACCCAATTAGCGCCCATGTCCCAATAAACACCCCTCCCGCTTTTTGAGGCCTCGATTTCAATTGCCCATGCATAAATAAAGACCAAAACTACACACAACTGTCTAGATTTGCAATAATTATGTCTTATTAGCACCTTTTCAATTTTTTAAACGCCCTGGGCGCTTATTGGGTCGAATACGGTAGGTGAAGTTATCAAGTCCCGTAACTCTTGCAAATATTGATAAAATTACTTCTTTCAGAATCTTGGAAGTGAATTTCAGGAATTTTGAGAGAGCTGTCAGAATTATTTTTGTGTTTATAGTCAGCTCGGCTAAAGAGCACAAAAAAGTTAAATGTATATGTATATTGGGATGAATTGCTGTTTTAAGTTGATGTAGCTAAGTAGAGAAAATGCATTTCAACTTAGGTACAGGAAGTATAAAGGTCATCAGAACTTGACCTCTAAGGTCATCAGAACGTGACCTCTAAGGTCATCAGAACGTGACCTCTAAGGTCATCAGAACGTGACCTCTAAGGTCATCAGAACGTGACCTCTAAGGTCAATAGAACGTGACCTCTAAGGTCAACAGAACGTGACCTCTAATCGGATGTTGTCAGATCCTCTATGCAACATATGGATTATAAATACGGATCTATTTTTTAATCAGATTGCAAAAAATATTGTTTATCATTCAAAGCATTAAGCAGGGTAGAATCACCTTACTAATTTATGGAGGGGAAACTTCCATAGTACAATATGTACATGTTATTTTCTTATATGATGAAAAATCAATGATTTTTTTTTTTTAACAGTAAAAATATGTTATTCCTCCACTGGAGAGTGATGTGTTAATAAAATTTACAATTTATCAAGAAATAGGATATTATCAGGACCAGTAGATTTAGCCAGTAATTGCAGACTTTCTGATTATACAAGTTTTAATAACTGTAATTAAGACGGAACATTATCCTGCAAAGCTCTTGCAAAATCAATAATTCATCCAGTTTATAGTTGATTAGTTTATCAATAAAGTTTACAGTTTATCAATAAAGTTCACAGTTTATCAATAAAGTTAAAACCATACAGTTTATCAATAAAGTTGATAACTTATATAAAGTTGATAACATCAATAAAATCTAGAATTTATCAATAAAGTATAGTACATTAAAAAGTGCATAGTTATCGATAAAGATTATCAAAAAAAATTTCAGTTTATAGTTTTTCTTGAATACTATCTTCATCTAAAGGTATGAATTTTGCATGAATTTTTAATTATGTCATAATCTGGATTCATTATACAATACAAATTAACACATCCTATAAACTACCTTCTTGATGTTGGCTCCCTGGCGGCCAATCAGGGGTCCCACAGCCTTGGAAGGGACCTTGACCTCAATTACTGTCTGTCTAGAGGTCGTGACCTTTTCCTTTTCCTCATCTTGTTCATCATCTGTTCAATTATTACACAATCTCATTATTTCATATTAATCATGACCTCAGTCATAAGCTCATTAATATTCATAATCTATATGCACAATCTCATTAATATTCATAACCTACCTGGTAATATATTGTGAATTCTTTAATTCAATATTAATTATATAATCTTCTAATTGATATGTAAGCAATTACTATGTATTATCTGTACACTCATTAATGTTCAAATCAAACTCATGAATATTCAAAATCACTCAAATACCATATATCTATTAATTCAAATCATATTACCAGGTATATAAATGTAATGTATCAAATAAATATTGTTTCCTTATGTATGATGCCTTATGTTTAGCTTGACAAATTACAAATGCTCTGATATTCACTGATTTCCATACTCAATAATGTCAGGAGCCAATACATTTTTTTAACTTGAAATATGTTTATCTAAAACATTTGGAGATGACACTCATAACAGTAAAAGAATTTTCAAGGGAAAGAAGCTTATATTCAGTCCTAAATACACCAAATGAAATCACTAAATTATTACCTGCGGTTCCATTAAATAAGTATCAAAATCACCTCATAAATATTAATGATGTATAAATATTCATGGTCTAATCAATATTTATTATCTCATTTATATTCATGATTTCATCAATATTCATGATCTGAAATATCAAGAAAACTTCACCTTGGTCTCTGTTCTTCAGTAACCAGTACAGTAAAAGACAGGTGGCTGGTACACCCACACTCAGGATGACCTTGCCACGTAGTGAAAGGTCAAGGTTCATTGCGAAAGGTTAAGATTCATCGTCAAAGGTTGTGGAAAGTCATGGTGATGTTACTGCAGGCTACAAACAACAGTTACAAATTAATTATAAGTATTTATTAAAAATCACTTATCAAATTGGTACAATTTATGTAGCAGACATAACTTTAACATATAGTTCAACTTTTTAATCATTACTAGGTTGCTGTTCAATCTACTCATATTAACAAAGAATTAAATCTTATATAAGTACCTAAATCAGTCTCCCTTAAGATTTTTGTTTTCCTGCTTGTCCTAAGGACTGGCTGACCCCTTAATTTACTGGTACTGACTGAAAGTTACAACTCATCATTGTAGTTTATATTATTAATATTTCTAGCAAAGTATAGTTTTACTAACAAAATATATCTGCATATCCGCATTAGTATCGTGAACTCTCAACAAAATTGACTGAAAAACAAAAATATTACCAAAATTTGTTTTGTATCGTTTCATCTTTTAACTTTTCTACAATTCTACTGCTACATGTGTATTTTTGTATATCCTCTATCTGCATAGACCAAAAAATGCAGGTCAAAGGACCAGCTACAAGGTGTTAGTTTTGAACAAATCACTGAACTTAATTAATAAGCAATTAAGAATTAAAGCTTTTGTATAAATATTCCATATCTGAAGAAAATAAAAGTGAAAAGTACAACACAAAATTTTTAATTTCCAAAATATTACTTCATACTGATAATTTAATTGATAATTTCAATTGATTTGCGACATTCTGATTACAATAAGATAATCACATTTGCAAAAAACCAATTGCCAGGCCATCAAAATCAGTTTAATGATCTGCCTTTATGTACATAAGTAAAAACATCATTGATGTGTTTATGCTAAAACATTAAATTATACAATTTTCTGTTATATAACTCTAGGACAAGTACCAAGTATTGCCCTTCCCCCAAGGCCCAGTTACAATCAATGCTATGCAACCCCTATTGGTTTGGGCCCCGCCCCGTCCTGCCCCCGTAGGGTCAGAGCCAAAATTTATAACAAGTTCTGATCCCCTACCCCTCAAGGAATTTTCTGCCCTTTGTTTAAATCAGACAAGTAGCGATTTAAAGGATTTACCTCTATTACCACCTATTGTCCTCTTGGCCCCCGAGGGGTCAGAGCCCAAAATTTATACAAGTTGTCTGTTCCCCTTTTTCCCCTCAAGTATAGTTTGTGCTCGAATTTGAGTTCCAAGCTCTCCATGCAGAACTTAGCACACAAGTGCGATTTATAGGATTTACTTAGCCCCTTGGCCCTCGGCCCTCTGCCTCCCGGGGGTCGAGAGGCCAAAATTTATACAGAGTTCTTGCTTCCCCTTCTCCCCAAGGATTAAATGTTGCAGAACTCTACATAATTTATGGATTTACCTAAAAAGCCAAAATTTTATACAAGTGTCTGTGTCCCCTTCCCCCAAGGATGTTTGTGGCCTAAATAATGTAGCGATTTAAAGAAATGTGACAGGACGGACGGACGACGGACCGACGGACGACGACGGACTACGTGTTTCCGGCCCATAAATTGAGTATGATTTTTAAGTTGTTTTAACTAGAAATTATTGGTTGATAAAAACATCGTCAAATACAATCATACTGATATTGAGAATTTAATATATATATAGATTTGAATGACAATTGGCATATCCCGATGTCGACACCAGACCAATGTCAGAGAATTTCATTTTAGTCTATTGGTGTCCCAGAGTATCTCGGGCTAATGGAATAGTAAGCTATCAAATACAATAACAGTAAATAAATATTTTGATAAAAAAATAAGTTAAGAAAATGTTTGAATAAATAACTAAATAAATATTTTGATTAAAAAATAAGTTAAGGTTTGAATAAAAATAGTTAACAAATCATAAACAACCATTCACCCAGTCAACTGATCAATCCATCCGACTGTCAAAACACAGGCGTCTGCTTCTTGTTTGATAAAAATATTATAACCTACCCCTACTTTATGAGTAGTATATCATATAGTAGGGTAGGTTATTATATGTTTAACAAACCAGAAGCAGACGCCTGTGGTCAAAACAACCAACACGCCAAGTTAGGCTAAACCTAGACAATCAACATGGCGTTGTCAGGTGATTACTTTTCTCTAAAGTGACGATCAAAACAGTTGTAAATACTTACTGATAAGTAATTAAATAGTTTGGCTTGTCTGTTGATAAAGATTGAATGAAATATTTCAAAACATTAATGCTTCAATATCCTCGTGTGCTACTTTTGTCGGCTAGAGTTATCGGCCTTAATCTATATCCGGTTATGATCTGCTGTGGCTAATTTGTGTATCCCGAACCTCGCCCGCGCCCAATGTCCCAGCCCGGGATACAAGATATCGGCTTGACAAACTGAAATCGATTATTTATCAAGTTACAAGTAATCTAATTTTAATTCAAACTTTCCCTGTCGAAAGTAATGCTAGATGTCCCTCTAAAATAACACTTCTGTTTTCTTTTCTTCTTTTTTTTTTTTTTTTTGTTTTTTTTTTGGGGGGGGGGGGGTTTTAAAAAGGCTCAAAGGGCTAATTTCATATATTCTACAATTTTTATGTAAACTATTAAATCATTTGAGTAGATTGTATACTTTATATCTGAGCCATTTCTAACGGAAAAAATGTTTAAATAATTACTTTTACAACACAAATGAAAAAAAATCGAACACGAAACATTGTTTTTTATCATATCATTTCACCCTGTTACAAGTTTTGTACCTTGCATAAAAGCATATTCATGACTTAAGCGAAAATTGCACATTATTATAATTTTTTAACTATCATTGAAAAGTATATACATTCATTTACTTTCTAAGTCCGTGGTTTGTTTTAATTTTGACGAAATATTTTATCCCATTTCACAAATAATTGCAATCATATTACAAATAAAATATTAAAATCCATTGCACGTATTTTTTTATAAACCATATCCATAAAATTACCTTTACAAACTGTACCATTCTAGGTTTGGATTCGTTTATTATTCCTATATAGCTACGTCCCATTAAAGTCCACCTTCCTTTCCGAAACATAATTTAAAAGTTTCTTTAAAAACAACAATATCTATAGTCTAAGATGAGGTTACAACACCAATGCAAAATTTGCTGCGTAAAACTGATCCCTCAGTGGTTGCATATTGATTCGGAAATTTTCTATTTTCATCGAGGTATGAAAAATAAATGTTTGCAAACTGTGTGAATCCGCGTAGCAGCAAATTGCAAACATTTTTTTCATAACTCGATGGAATTAAAAAATAGTGATATCAAAGCTTAACAAAAACAGGGACAGACGATTTAGTATTTTTCTTCAGTTAGAAAAGTTACTTAATTTACACCATTACCATCATTGAAAAGTGTGAGCTTATTAGTTTACCTCAAGATAAAAATATTAATTGACCTTAGTGGTCACCTGAGGTCGGATTCAGAATGAAACAAAGACACAAACAGTATATATTGGCCTATCAGGCCATTGAAATCAGTCAGTGATTTATAAATTTGACCTTTTAATCTATGAAGAGTATTTGGTTCCATCAAATCTGTGAATTCAAAAGAAGATTTTTTTTTTATTTTTAGTTATTTTGAACGCGTTTGGCCCTGTTCCACTGGTCCCTGGGGGTCAACGAGAACGTATATGGATATGTTAAAATACTATATCTCAGGGTAATAATGCTAACCAAGTTTGACTCATTTCCTATGAAAATTCAGCAAATAATGCTCATAAAAATGTTTTCCTTTAGAAAATATATTAGATTTGATCCCTCCCCAGGGGAAAATCTGAGATTCCAGGACTATGATAATCGCAATTTTTGTCAATGGCCTCAAGACCTTTTAATCTATGAAGAGCATCTTGTTCCATCAAATCTGTGAATTCAGAAAAAAGTTTTCTTTTAAATATTAGTCATTTTTGACCCTTTTAGCCCCGCCCCCTCTGCCCCTGGGGGTCAGTCAGGACCAATAGGGTATGATTTTAAAATACTATCTCAGGCTAATTATTCTAAATTCTGACAACATTTGACTCATTTCCTATGAAAATTGAGCAAATAATGCTCATAGACATGCTTTTTCTTATATAAACTATAGTAAACTTGATCCCTCTGAAGAGGGAAACTTGAGACCCCATGGTCATATAATTCACAGTTTTTGTAAAAGACCTTAAGAAATTTCCATCTATGAAGAGTATTTGATTTTACCAGTTCTTGAATTTCGGAAGATTTTTTCAAGTTTTCACTTTTTTTACCCATTTTTGGCCCAACCCCTCAGGCCCGGGGGTCAGTCGTGGGAAAATTGGATAACATTTGAGTTATTCCCTATTACAAATGACAAAATAATACTCAAAAATATGTTTTTCTATATAGACTATAATAAACGTGAGACCACAGGGTCATATAATTCACAATTTTTGTATAGGACCTAAGACCTTTCCATCTATGAGGAGTATTTGATTCAACCATTTCTGGAATTTCAGAAGAAGATTTTTGAGGTTTTAGCCTATTTGACCCTTTTGGCCCCACCCCTCAGGCCACTGGGGGTCAGTTGTGGAAAAATTGTTACTAGGAATCATGGCCATTCATACTGATAATTCTGACAACATCCGATTTATTTATTATTACAAATGACCAAATTATTCTCAAAAACGTGTTTTCCCTATAGAAACTATAGTAAACTTGACCCCTCCCCAGGAGGAAATGTGAGACCCAAGGGTCATATAATTCACAACTTTTGTAAAGGACCTTAAGACCCTTCCATCTATGATGAGTATTTAATTCTACCATTTCTGGAATTTCAGAAGAAGATTTTTGAAGTTTTAGGCTATTTGACCCCCTTTGGCCCCATCCCTCAGGTCCCTAGGGGACTCGGACCATATAATTCAAAATTTTGGTTGACCTTTGGCCACGGAAGGTTTCTGCAAAATCTCAACAAATTTGGTTCAGCAATTTTGGAGAAGAAGTCGAAAATATAAATTGTTTATCGTCGTTCAATAGAGGATCTGACAACATCCCATAAGGGGTCAAGCCTCGGATGACCTTCATACCACCTGTATTTCAGATCGCATGCATTTTCTACACACTGCTATATCAATTGAAAATGTCATTTCGTCCCCTTTTACATAAAAATTAAGCTTTGTTGTACTATTTGGGCGAGATGACTACATACACGAAAATAATTCTGACACCTGAAATTCACAATCAAGATTATGATGGTGGCAATTTAATTGGCCATTTCCAAAGGTCATCAGAACATGACCCCTTATGGGATGTTGTCAGATCCTCTATTGAACGTAGTGTGAAGTATAACGATGCCTTGGTATGAAAATTTAATTTAAAAATTTAAGTTTAAGTAAGCTATATACTATATAATTTGATAATATGATTGACCAGTGTGAATATATCTTCAGGCAGTTGATTCAGGAACATCGGCTAAGAATTAAGTCCAAATAGGAAGTTATTTCATATCTAGGAAGTTGTTATTCAATCATCGCCTGATATCACTTTGGAATCGTGATCTTTACGCCATTTCTGCTTCCTGGTATCTAATATATAAGGGGCTAGGAGTGATATACAGAGATGAGGGACGGATAGCGGACACACCCTGTGCCTGGTCCCATTTTGGGGCCAACCACAACATTACTCTGTGTACTTATAATAACCATGGTTACACATATATTGTAAGTTGAAATGTAAATTTGCATCACAGAATGAAATAAAACGTCGACACAACATTGGAGTCCTTCGTCTTTCATCAACACAACAACTACGTGAACCTCACGGACGATGAACCAACAAGCCACATCAAGCCATATATATATACTCCATCAAACATTAAAATATTATACTGTTGCCGTTGACATGCGATCGTTCCTGGGATGGAACACTTCGCGGAGCTACTCCACTATATGATCACCAGCTACAAACAACACATCAACAACAAGTTTTCGACCAGCAGCCATATTCCATTCCATTCTACGATCATCAGTGCCACAAGAACACAGAACACACTTACAATAGGAAACTTCAAGGAACCAACGCTAATGACCACGACCACCATACACCAACCAGTAAGAAGACAGAAAAGAAGAAGAACATGAACTCTGTATAATAATTGTGATTTTCTAAAATTTGGACATTTATCAGTGTTTTGAGATATTGGAATTTAGTGTTCGGTAATTATTATGTTTATTTTTTTTTCTAAATCTACATTTACGTCTTTTCTTAATTCTTAATTTTTTCTACATCTAATTCTTATAAGATCTTAATTTAACGTTACTTTTTACTACAAATTTTAAAAACAATGTAAAACTAAGTTTATTATTTGTACACACACGCAAAAGGATAATAGTTGTTCTAAGCACATATTTATCTAGTAATGTAGTGTAATATCAATACTATATTAAATTTTGTATGTTTACTATACACTCCTTCATTTTACTTCACCAAGTTGTTATTTCAGTAATTCTGTAATTTATATTTTTAGTGGTATTATTTTTTTCCTGAACTTAGATTTTTGACAATTTTTGCTTAAGTTATATTATGTTAATTTAATCTTATTGATATGTTCATGACTTGTGCAATTCGTTTTCATCATTCTCAGAGAAGGTTCCTTAACATACTTTTTGTTTTAAACTATTTTTTATTTACACAAATACACTTTCATAATATAAAACATATATTTAAACGTCTGGAAATGTTCTGCTGACATGGTCTAACATGCAGTTTTAAAAGTAATTGGAACTTCAGTATGTCTGAGAACAATAGGGTGATGAGCTATCTCATTAGGCCCATTTTCTCGATATTAATGACATATTTACGTTTATATATATTATTTCACGTTGGGAGGAATACCCGATGCAGTTTAATGCCGGGCACACACAAGTTTTTTTTATGTTTCTCTCAACGTTTACATACAAACAAACCACATGGAACTTTCTTTGTAGATGATTTTCATTTCATTTTATTATCATAAGATCTTAGCCTAATTGGAGTGCAAGATTTCACGACTTGATTGTTAAGACGATTTTGACGTCAGCACAAGCATTTTTGTCCTTTGCATTAACTTCATTTTTTATACAGCACAGATTTGAACAGTACTAGTTCAGATTAAACGATTTTTTCTATCCTTTTTGGATTTGATAGCCAAATTAAATTTTATTTGCTTATGAAGGCTTCTCTTCCTTTATTTTACAAAATCAATATATTTAAACATTCTAAACAATAACTATTAGACATTTAAAATATAATTAAACAATTATCTCTATTACATATTTTGTTTTACTTTGAGCAAATGTATAATTACTTTTTTAGCATTTTAATTTTTACTGGTTGGTTTATACTTAAATATCATTCATAATACATTTGTAATCATGCATCTGGTAATTTCTATATATTGGTCATTTTATAATTGATTTATCAACTTAAGTTATTAGATATACAAAAACACTGCCCAGGTCAAATTATTCATTAATTATATTGCATCATGTACATTTATAACTGATCACTAACAAGAAACATATTATGTTCTATTGTAACTACACACTGTAATATAAATACCTCTGATTAATTAGAGAATATTTTTCCACTTTATTAATAGTACAGATTTTCCAAAGCCATGTAACAATTTATTGCTAACATAATACAGATTTTCTCAAAGCAATGTAACAATTTATTGCTAAAATTGTATATACTCTGTGACTTATTCATGATTATGCTGTTCTATAATTGTTTATATGAAAGTTCTTTTAACATTAAATATTGTGACATTAATACACATGATATTCATATACACTTAAACGTAATGTAAGATATACACATACATTTAATTATAATAAGTTGGGGAATGCCCAATGCAGTATGCTGGGTTCACATAAGTTGAAATATATTCCTCTTGCGTTATTTACACTACTTTGGTACATTTATTACTTACACAACAACATAGAACTTCCTGTGAATTGTATAATTACATTAATATTTTACCAGTAAAGTCTAATTAAAGACAAGGCATCATGCTAGTGTTTTAAGACGATATGACGTTGACCTAGCGCTTTTAATTTGCTTTCATCTTCATTTTTATTCTTTTAACAGCATACCTCTCATGAATATATCGAATTCATGTCGATTTTTTTTTTATATTTTACTAATACAAACTCCAGCTTCCAATACAGAATAAGTTTTTGTAAGTTCTTCAAGTCAATCTACATTGCACATTTTCTATAATTGTTACATTTTATGCCAATATTCGGCCAGTGTCAGACTTAAAGCTACTCGTGTACTAACCATTATAAATAGAACTTACCAGTGATATATCAGGAGACAGCAATACAGGGCTAGAGAGAGAGAGGGAGCTAGACTGGACACCCACCTTGTGTGTGGTCCTATTTTGGACCACATAACTATGCCTGTATCTATACTGTTAATGTAATAGTGAAATGTATGTAAGTACAGAGTCCAGAAATAAAATGTCGACAGAAATTTGGAGTCCATTCATCATTTCATCTCAACAACTAAATGTACCTGAGGAGCTATGAGCCATGGCCAATATTAAAATATTCATTTTATTATAGGATTACAATAAGGTTGACGCAATGCACATAAAAATAGCACCGCTCCCTCCACATATGTAAATAAGATGATCTCAATAAAGATCATCTATAACATAATCAGTTTTATTTTAGAGATCCATAATAATATTGTCATTGTCTAAAACTAGACCGGTAATTAAACAGGAAGAGATCTTGCTGTACATGTATGTCCCAAGGCCTAATGTATAATGTCGCTTCCTACATGTAGCTGTCAATGTCATAATGTTATGTTGTACTAACATGAGTTACCTGTCATTTGTACACGTAAGCAATATCTTACCAGAATATATATGGGGCTGGGGGAGATATATACATACAGAGTAGGGACGGATAGCGGACACACCTGTGTCTGGTCCCATTTTGGGACCAACCACAGTATTACACTGTAACTATGCTTATACGTATATTGTAGTTGAAATGAAAATATGCACCACACGAAAATAAAAATGTCGACACTACATGTGAGTCCTTCTTCAATTACAACTCAACTTATGAACCTCACGGACGATGTACCTACAACCCACATCAAGCCATACTCCAACTTCAAATCCACCATCAAACATTGAAAATATTATACTGATGCTGTGACGTCCGATTTGGATCTGGGTTGTCTTGGCCACATCGAAAGTACTACCGCCAACTGCTGATCACCGGTTTACAGACCAGACAATGGAACACTTCACGAAACCACTATACGATCATCAGTGCCACAAAAACACAACAACTCGGAGCCAATTACCATTATACATCGCCACCCGACACTAGCCATTCGAAGCCTTGTCACAAACAACACAAGGAACCAAAATGCAGAGATCACCAACAAGACCTTATTGACCAAAACCAACATCCACCTACCAGTACGAAGATAGAAGATCGAAGACAGAAGACAAACAAAAATGAACTGTAATTACTTCTTAAAATTTTGGACATTTATAAATGTGTTTTTATATATTGGAATTTACTTTTTGGTAATGTATAGTGTTTTATTGTTTTCTAAACCGATATAATTATACATTTTTTTTAAATTAGTTTCCATCTAAATATCATAAGTTTTAAGGTACAACGTATAAGTAAATGTATTATTACATTTTCTTTTACATACATATAACAGGATGATAATTGTTCTAAGCGAAACGTTATGAAGTAATGTAATACATTTTTTAATTCAATATGGTAAATATAATTTACCTTATTACACTTAAATATTTAATATTACCATACTATCAATTTAATTTTTATATTTTTTTTCCTGAGCTAACAGATTTTTGAGATTTTTGGATAAATAATGTTTTGTTAATTTCATTTCTATTAATATGTTCATGACCTGTGCTGTTCATTTAGGTCATTCACAGAGAAAGTTCCTCAACATACCTTCTTGTTTTAAATTATTATTTTTCATTTACACGAATACATTTTTTTATACAATATATATTTAAACGTCTGGAAATGTTCTGCTGACATGGTCTAACATGCAGTTTTTAAAGTAATTGGAACTTCCAGTATGTCTGAGAACAATAGGGTGGTGAGCTATCTCATTAAGGCCCATTTTCTCGATAATAATGACATATTTACGTTTATATATATTATTTCACGTTGGGAGGAATACCCGATGCAGTTTAATGCCGGGCACACTCAAGTGTTTTACGTTCCTCTCAAAGTTTACATACACAAATACACAACATGGAACTTTCTTTGTAAACTGATTTTCATTTCATTTTATTTATTATAAGATCTTAGCCTGATTGGAGTGCAAGATTTCACGGCTTGATTGTTAAGACGGTATGACGTCAGCACAAGCATTTTTTTCTTTTCATTAACTTCATTTTTATATAGCACAAGTTTGAACAGTACTAGTTCAGGTTAATCTTTTTTTTTATCCTTTTCGGATTTATGAACTAAATGAAATTTCTATGCTTATGAACTCTATCATCCTATATTTTACAAAATCAAGACATTTCAATTTGGAACAATTACGTTATTCATATCAGTTAACACATTTTATAATGGTTGGTCAGGTATCTGCCTAAAGACATATTTTTTTTCGCTCTGCAGATTTTTTTTTTAGAAATTGTGCCCAAGGTCAAATAATACCTATATCTCATTAATATATATTTTATAATTAAGGTAGCTAAACTCTCTTCATATTAACAGTACAATTTTTGTTTAAAGTTTTATAACGTTATATTTCTAAACAATTAATATGCGTAGCATTTATTTTTTTATATTGACTTGTTCATGATTATGCTGTTGTTATAACTTAATATTCATATGGAAGTTCTTTTAACAATTTATATCTTACTTTATTTGTTGACACTTATACACATTTTACATATTTAATATACTAATGGGAAGTTTCTCTCACGTGCTAATGCATGGAGAATGAAACGTATTTATAAACTTCCCATTTTTTATGTTAGAGGCGGAGTAGTGATGTGATATAACACACACATTTAATTGTTGTTGCTCCGACCTTCTAATAACATAACACACACAATTCACTACATTTTTACACAAATAAGAAAGAACTTCCTTTGAATTATATCATACCGTTTATATACTTTCATTTTTATTCTAATGACAGCATAATTATCATGAATATATCGAAGTCATATAGCTTTTTTTTCTCCGTATTTTGCTTACACAAACATTTTTAACTACCTACACCAAATCAGTTTGGTTCGTTTTTTTTTTAAAATCAAATTAAATTGTACATTACCTAGAATTATTAAGTTTCATACCTATTTTACATCGTTGATATGACAAGTCTCGTATCAATTTAGTTTGTATGTCAGAATTATCAATATAATCATAATATAACATAATCAGTTTTATTTTAAAATTATTATTTCAAATTATATCTAATTTTAAATAATTATTAACAAGGGGACGTAATATAACATAATCAGTTTTATTTTAGAGATCCATAATAATATTGTCATTGTCTCAAACTAGACCGGTAATTAAACAGGAAGAGATATTGCTGTACATGTATGTCCCAAGGCCTAATGTATATGTAACAGTCAGACCGGTCAGTCTAATGTCGCTTCCTACATGTAGCTGTCAATGTCATAATGTTATGTTGTACTAACATGAGTTACCTGTCATTTGTACACGTAAGCAATATCTTACCAGAATATATAAGGGGCTGGGGGAGTATATACATACAGAGTAGGGACGGATAGCGGACACACCCTGTGTCAGGTCCCATTTTTGGACCAACCACAGTATTACACTGTAACTATGCTTATACGTATATTGTAGTTGAAATGTAAATATGCACCACACGAAAATAAAAATGTCGACACTACATGTGAGTCCTTCTTCAATTACAACTCAACTTATGAACCTCACGGACGATGTACCTACAACCCACATCAAGCCATACTCCAACTTCAAATCCACCATCAAACATTGAAAATATTATACATCCTCCCTCAGGAAATTCATATGAAAGGTCAAGAGGTCAGTCCCTCATCCCTCACCGGTCCCTCACCATTCCATCCCGCCATGGAGGGATTTACTATATATAGAGAGGGAAGGACGGATTTATGCAGAACTCTCATTTCCTATTCAT
The DNA here is from genome assembly GCF_041381155.1 of Argopecten irradians. Classification (NCBI taxonomy): domain Eukaryota; kingdom Metazoa; phylum Mollusca; class Bivalvia; order Pectinida; family Pectinidae; genus Argopecten; species Argopecten irradians. The sequence continues at coordinate 35,315,096 of NC_091146.1, read as the reverse complement.
CAGATACAGCGTCTTCGAATATACGTCTCTGCGCTAGTAAAGAACGTCAGTGGTATTTATTCTCCTCATAAAGTCAGTATGTATGGGTATATCATACTTACTTGTGTGAATAAGTAAAATGGCAGATCAGAGAATTAAACGACTTCTTCAGTAAAAGAAAGATGAAATCAACGCAAGACGTGAAGAGGCTTGAAAAGGCAAAGGAGTCAGATAGAGGAAAATATCGTGACTTAAGAGAGAAAATGACAGTGGTAAGTGTCTGATACATACATGTATATTTCTATGTTAGATTATATGTTTGTAATAGATAAAGATACAATGGTATTACACGCTCTAAATGTTAATGGCTTATGTGCGATTTTCCATACGAAACATAAGCTGTTGTTTGTTACACAGTATATTGGACAATATCTAATCTGATTAAAATACAGGTCCTTATAACCACTACGTTCAATAGAGGATCTGACAACATCATATAAGGGGTCATGTTCGGATGACCTTTATACCACCTATACTTCAGATCACATGCATTTTCTACACATTGATACATCAACTGTAAACGTCATTTCGTCCCATTTTACATATACATTAAGCTTAATTGTGCTATTTGGGCGAGATGACTACATACACGAAAATAATTCTGACAGCTTTTATGGTATAATTAGTATTATTTTAGGAATCTTTAATTATTATTTATATTAAAATCATCAAGACTTAATGTACGGTATTTGAGACACACTCGTGTTGTGTCTCCAGGGCAAATGTCTACTTGTCAGCGACGTAACAGTCTGGTGTATAGAAAAGTTCCTTGTTGTTATATAATTTTATGGTGTACTAACATGAGAGTAACTTGTCATTTGTACACGTATGCGATATCTGATCAGTATATATATTGGACTGGCCGGAGATAGATACATACGGAGAAATAGATACCAAAACAACATTTTTCTTCTTTCTAAACAAATTTTTGCAACTAGTATCACCATACTGTATTTATACACTTTTTTTTTCAAACCATTTCTGTCCCTGAAATTCACTTTTCAAGATTCACAATGCTAGGGCACCCTGAATGCAAAAATCAACAATTTTTTTTAATTTTAAATTTCAAAGTCTCAATTGTAGATCATTTAGAAGTACAGAATATTATATATCTGTGGTCCTTTTTTTAGAACATACTGGTAGTGATAAGAAAAATACAAGGCAAGAATAACTAATCTCAGTCAAGTTTAATGGAGATCTCAAATTTATCATATTTAGATAATTCTATCTTAAGTAAATTATCACAGTATCCATTGAGAACAATATTGATATGTAACTTTAAAATAACAGGTTTTCCAGAAGGAAAACAGTACATTGGCCTTAAGGATGAACTGGCACTCAGAAATGAGGTCTGAGCCTTCATTAGCTGAAACAAGGCTAACACTAAAAGGCTGTAGCAAATGAGTAGTGAGGAAGAAAAACAAAAATATTCCACACTGTTCACTCTCTGGCCTTCTCAACATAGTATTAACATCAGGAGTCTTCCTTTTGATGGACCTTCAAAAGAATACCTGGAGATTTTATGTAGAGGTATGTCTAAAGCACAAACATTACATTTTATAAGTAAAGCTGTGATTTTCATTTGAAATTTTAAGATTTTTTTTCCAATCTTAAGGCATTTACAATATTTTACTACATAATGTCGCAGTTTATTTTTTTTTTTATTTCAGTTTGTAGACATAGCAACAGTAGCCAGCACTTGAAATGACTTTTCATAAGTTTACAAACGTCAGAAGGCTTTTTCGTAATTTATCATGAGGACATGGCCAAACAGACTCGCTGCTGTTGTGAGGGAGTTTGTCACGGAGACCAATGACCTTGAATACAAACCCTTGCCTATCAAGGAGGCATACTTTGTACAGAATGTTTTCCTTGACATTCATATATAAGATGCACTTAGACCCTGATGTCTGAAATGGAAGTGTACAATATATTGTAAACTTCATAATTGTACACTAATATCAAATGAATATGTCACTCATGTGGAATCACTTGGAAATGCAGGTCTCACAGTAAATTGATATGTCACTCTAGATTAATAAAGTATTTTGCTTCCCAAGTATCATTGATGAATTAATAAATATACACTTTAAAAATCAACTTATTATCAGATTGTCCAAATGATATACATTGTGTAATAAAATGAAACAGAATAGAGAGGAAATAACAGAACTTAAGTGCAGTGATAAATTCAAACAATCTAAATTAATTTGAAGATGTATTCTGTATTCCTCGCTGAAATTTTGTTTGTTCAGAATGATCTCTACCAATGTACAGAAGGCCAGGTATTGATATTGCATGCTGGCTACCATATATTTCACTAGGAAAAAACTTCTTCTATCTGGCAAGATATTTTTAAACATTTAGAAATTTTGTATAAATCTCCTATATATTTGTTTGTGTAAAACAGTATTTAAATAATATAAAATTATTTTATGGTAATTTTTAACATAGTACTAAATACATTTTTTCATAATCAATACTACAAAAATATAAGTTAGAACATTTTGTAATATTCATTTCTGTATTTCACTATTTGTATTTACATATTTTAAACATTTTATTCTAAATAACACATTCTACATATCTGTAGTGTTTTGTATATTCTTTGTTGCTGAGAAAACAAATAAATGTTATAAAAATTTGATAATTTGCCACTCTTAAGTAAGATAATGAATTATTATAAATATTATATAATCACAGATATGCAAAACTAAAAAAAAAATCGAAACAATCAGAAGGAAATAACTCTTATACAACATTGACTCATACATACCTTTCGTTTAAATTGACTTTTTGACATGCAACTATGCGTGTTCCAGATGCGGCAGAATATGAATCTCACTAGGACAAGATCAAGCTACCCTGTCACTCCCATGTTCTCTATCTTGGTTTGGGTAACATTGAATATTTAGTATTAATGGGGTTAAACAGAGAAAATTTGTCATTGTAGGAGATTGACAAATAACCCCATTGCGTTTTCAAGTCTTCATGCATAATTCGATCACTTGCAAAATATTGGTTTAAATATCGCGGAAGCATTCTATATGTACGCTGTAAAAATGTAAGTGGGAAAAGAGCAAGTTTAATCCTGAGTTTGGGTTACTGATCCATTTGTACTGTGACCTTATACATAGTAGGGACGTAGCTGACACGACCCAGTGTTGGTCCCAGGGGCCAACCACAGCATTATATTCTGTAACCATGCTTACACGATGTAAGGTTAAAATGTACATATTTGTCAACACAACTTTGTGTTCTTCATCCTTCAACTCTACATCAACACATTACGTGAATCTCACGGACGATCAAGTTTTAACATTTAGATAACCTCTTTTCAACCATTTCGTCCCAAATCACTTTCATGATTCTGATGGTAACAATTTAATTGGGCATTCCCCCTTAAGGATGTTGTGAAGGAATCTGTGGTTTTAAACAGATTGGGTTAATTTTGTTAGGACAGATAGCGATATGGTTTTATGTTTGTTTTTGATGGGTTTTAGGAGACGATGTCCTAAAGGCGAAAGATAGCCATAATATCTTTAAGTCTGTTTTTTTAAATGTAATGTCTCTCTGATACCTTCGATAAATGTAAGTGTTGTTGTCAAAAATATTAATGATTGTTTATTTATTCTTTTCCCCATCTTGCTACGCATGTAGAAAGGAGGCGTAAAATCCAAAGTATGGCAGGAATTGCATAAAGCTGCAAAAACCGCTCGGGTGATTCCAGTACAAGTATCCGTCATAATAATAGATTAAATTCTCAGGCGGTCCATCTTCGGAATCAAATGGGACTGAACATCACTGTAAAAATGTGGAAGTCGATTTAAAACAAACTCGGAATGGACCAGACATACATGTATATCAGAAAGGCACCAAGAAACAAAACATAATTGCCAAAGATGCTCCATCGCCGACAGGCCACCGCGGGACCAGACATTACATTGTAATTGTTTGGTTTGTTGTTTGTTTGTTGAGTTTTACGGCCCATCGACAACTAAGGTCATTTAGGGCCAAACTACACGTCAGGCATAAATATCAGGACAAAAGATCAGGGTAAGAAAAGGCAAGTAATAACATCTGGAAGTCGGATAGAGGAACAGTTATTAGATGTACAGCATGCTGCCGCAACTTTATCACCGTTTGACAAACATTTACACGTAGGCACAAATTCACATTGGGTATAAAAGGGTCTGACTAGGGAGATACATACTGAGATATACACAGGGACACACACTTTTGTGTGGCCCCATTGGGGGTCCATAATGTCGGGCAGTGTAAATTGTACTCCTATGCACCATATGTATATTTGATGTAAATACAGCAGAATAAAACGTCGACTAGATACTGGAGTCCTTCATCTTTCAACTCTACAACTTCATATACCTGTCGGACCATGGAACTACAAGCTACATCCAGCATACACCAACTCACATTTAAAGAAAAGTAATTTCATCATAATGGACATCATAATGGACAGACAGGTCCTGGTCTGGCAGTGACGTCATCAAAACCCCAGCATCCACAGGTTTACAAGAGTCCTGATAGTTTGTTTGATTAATTAACGTCCTATTAACAGCTATGGTCATATAAGGACGGCCTCCCATGTATGCGGTGTGTTGCGTGTAGGAAGTGCGAGGTGGGTGTTTTGGGAGACTGCGGTACGTTCGTGTTGTGTCTTGTATAATGGAATTTTTGCCTTTTTATAGTGCAATATCATTGAACCATGCCGACGAAAAAACTAAGCAACACACCCCACCCGGTCACATTATACTGACAACGAGCGAACCAGTCGTCCCACTCCCTGTATGCTGAGCGTTAAGCAGGAGCAGAAACTACCACTTTTATAGACTTTGCTGTGTCTCGGCCAGGGGACAGAACCCAGAGCCTTCCTCACATGGGAGAAGGCTTAACGCAAGGCCAAAAGTGAGGCGGTGCCAAGGGTGGCATTAGGAAACATAAAGTCAGTTAGGGAGAAGAGAAAAGATAAGATCCTAAATTTAGTCGCCTTTTACGATCATGCAATAGGGGCAGCAGGTACAATTCTAACGCCATATCTGTAGGGCAGAGCTACCAACCCGTGTTTTGAGTCCTACATATCCACACCACAACAGAACATACAACAAAACCGACAGAACTTCAACTTTTCATTGGCGCCATGCAGAGAAAGCAACCTGGGTTTGGACACTTCGCAAAGCTACTACCACATACCATCATTGGTTAACAGGTACGTGGATTGGTCATATTAGCTCTTTTATTAGTGAATATTTGTACCACGTATTTATTTTTCTGGCACAAAACAATATTACTGTGTTGCCATGGCTATATCTCCACTGAGAACCGTACTTATTCTTAGTGATAATTATTGTTTGACTTTATATACAATAAACTAAAACCAGTATGTAGATTTACTTTGAAGTATACATATAAAACGAACAGAAAAACACAGACATGCACCACAGGGAGTTGACCACATACACCTTACGCACACATATACACCAAAATAAAAAAAAACCCTCATAATTGTCTTATGGAAATATTTGATACTATGAATTTAATAACCTTGTTTGTTATTTTTTCACTACGATAAGTTACCACATTTAACATTTTGACTGTTTTATCATTTTTATCACTGATACTACTATTTCTCTCCCGTGGCATGTTCTTGAGTTATGTTGATTGTTTTCATCACAAATTTAAGAGATTCCTCAATGTCATTAGTACTTATTAGTTGAAATGTTACGTGATAGGTCCCATTATCTCTATGACAAATAAATAATCATGTTTCAACTATTTATTGATACGTATAAAGTTATTGAGTGATTAGTTTATATCTTTTATTCTTCAAAATAGTTTTTCTATATCTCTATTGATGTCATGGTATAATAAGTAATATATTTGTGATTGGTACAATTATTTGCAAAGAAAAGAGTGAAACGTCAAATCTACAAAAACTTGTCACTTTTGATTCACAAGTGAAAAATCTGAATCCAAGCCACAGAAGAATCATCTATAGTACAGCCTCCAGTGATAGAAGTGGAGCAGTAATTCCTTATAACGATGACTTTATTATGTCTACATTGTCTATTGACTTGTTTGTGTATGCCGTTTCATTTAATCATCAGAGTTCCCATTCTACATATCTTCATCGAAGAAACTTTTTTTTCAACATTGTTTATATATCTTCAGCGAAGAAATTTTTTTCAACATATATTACCAAATTTTGTCTACATTGTTTATACAATCTTTTAGATAGTCCCCCTAAAGGGATTTCTCACCAGGTTTTAATCGTAATTAGGACTATGCAGGATAGGTAAGAGTACGGAGATTGTGACGTGTTTATTTCACCATACATTTAATATTATAATCTCTGTACTCGAAGACATAAACGTTCGCAGCACAACATGGTCAAACATTTACATCACGGTTTCAAACGGTATAGGTAGAATCTGGTGAAGTTTCAATGCCGGGGAAAAATTGTTTAAATCTCCTTATCCGAAACGCACATTAACCCCCATCAACGTTCATCATTTACAGACTCGAAGGATTCAGAATACCTGGATGCAAGTTCAATGCCAGGGAAACAGATGTTATATATTTCCATATCCTCGAGGTGAAACAACACAACATTCGACTATTTTTTAATATTTATACATGGAACTCATACATCTTATATATTTTATGAAGATTACTCTCTAACCCCGGAATTCCAAAGCATATGACAAAGGATGCAATTGTCTGACTATAGCAAGACATTATGGAGAAGTATGTGCCGACTCGCGGACAAAACCACGGGACTGTTTTGAACACTACCAAGCAACAGTCAAAACTCGATACCAAATCTACACGACAAAGCACGCTATGTTGGACACTATAGAACCTTCATTTATTATTTACATCAAGGGATGATACTCAAGCGGGTACATCGTGTTATTCAACAGTCCTCGCTGAAGCCTTACATAGATTTCAACACGGAAAAACGAAAACAAGCTAGCAACGATTTCGAAAAAGATGTATCTACAATTTACTTTAAAGAACAATGCAGTTGTTGGTAAGACAATGGAAAATCTGCGAAACCGAGTCGACATCAAACTCATTCATTCTGATAAAAAGACTCTGTATTTACTGGTGCCAAACCATCATTTCAACGTTGCAAATCTTTAACGAAGACCTGGTGGGAGTACAAATGCAAAAAACCAACTTAGTATTAAACCGCCCTATATTTGTGGATTCACCGTACTTAGACTATCCAAAATTGTTGATGTACTAGGCTTTCACTAAATATTTATATGAATATAGAAATTATGGGCAGGAATACGAACTTCTATTTACGGCCACAGATTCCCCTGGTCCTTACAGGACGAGGACAGATGACATCTATGCAAACATGTTTATGAATCTCGATTTATTCGACACTTCCAAATTATCCAACCGAATGAGTTGCTAGTTAGATCAGTGCAACCAATAAAAAGGTACTCGGGAAATTGAAAGATTGAAACTGGATGGGAAACCACCCATCAAGGAATTCGTGTCGGTTCTAAGAGCTAAAATGTACTCGAATATCATACGGAGATGCAGAAAAAAAGGACAGAAAAGGTGTTTCTCGAGCGATCATCAAACACGACCTAAATCATCAAACTTTATAAAGGAATGTTTACTTGAACATAGGATGTTTTAACGCCAACATGCATCGCATTCTGTCGTCATCAGTTGGTCGTTGTTTCTTCGAACGAGATTATCAACTGAGTAGCTTCGACCGACAAGAGATACATACTGCATGGACTCAATACACTGCCATACGGTGCACTACAAAAAATCGGAAAATGCTACAAAAAGGACTTACCTTGTTTAATGAAATTTTTATATCCCCATAATTCACATTGAACATAATAGTTGATGTTTAAATGTACATATAGTTAAATGATTGTTTTATCTGAAGGATTTAAAAATATTGATTACATAAACTTGTTTGAATAAAAAGGAAATTCAAGATATCAAAGTTTTGTGTTTGCTTACTATGACACGTTAGTAGAGTAAGAATCAAACGGAAAAATAATACTGGAAAAGGTTGACCTCAGGGACACCACACAGTAACAATCGGATATCATCGGACCTTTCCGGCATGCTCTGTTGTATACTGCTCGAGGAGTTCCGACTGCACACGGTAATGGGCCGACGGCGAAAATCGCGGAGAAATTCATCTGTAAAAGATTACACAGGACTGAACATTTTTATTGATGTATTTCCCGTAACCCAATGGACCCAAAACTGTCGAGCCATAAAAGAAAAGAAAAATAAATATAAATGAAAAAAAACTCTTCTTTTTCATGAGATTCCTGTCAGTATCAACAGAGTTGATCAACACTGAAATAGAGAAAAAAGAAAAAAAAAAAAAAAAAAAAAACAATTACAATAAAACAAAAAGTTCAACACGAAATGTAAGACACACTGGCTTTAACATTTGACCTTTGAACACTACATTCCAGATCAATATGACTGAATGTGAGTTTTTTTAACGCTTTAACACTTAAAATGTGCTGTGTATCTAATATAAACTATTGACATGTAACTGATTAAAAAAACTTGTTGAAAATGTGGTATTTTACTCCGGTCGACTATATCATAAAACTAGTATGAGGCAGTATAAAAAGGTATCATACAATATTCTAATTTGTTTCAGCACATTTCATTCACAGCTTATTCATTTGTCAATCTGATGATTGAATTAAATACATCACCAGACATAATTTACCAAATCAGTGCTACCAAACAGAGGAGGATTTGGAGGTTGTAATAAGAAGGATTGTCGTTGAGGAATTGGACAATTTTAATGAAGTCAGATGGGCTCAGTTTGATAGACTTTTTGAAGAGATAGAATATGTCTAATAAATTATGAATATGCTATTATTTTTTATTTTTGTCAGTTATGTTACTACTATTTTTGATTAGATAATCAATTAGTTTGATATTCACAAAAAGGTCTCAATAATAAGGGTATTCGTATGAAATTAATGCGCGAGAAACCCCACAGATTTAAAAAGCGCGCTCGAATTGAGCCGTAGGGAACAACACACAGGGTATAACCACCATAGGTGTAGTGCAGATAACTCACAGCAGTGGAGTGGCAGCAGACTCCAATGCTGGTTTTGTGGGGGGTCCCATGTTAAAAGAAAATGTATTTTATTTAGATTGCCTAGCTCTATTGTCATCCCCGATAACCAGGGCGTTATATATACTAACGATAATAAGTAAATTTGTAATGCCGAGTTACCGATGATGTAGTGGCATGTTTGTATGACAGATGTCGATTTGTTCTATATGTCCTTATTTGAGTTTGTCATGGTTATGTAAGGAAAGCGACACTCGAGGCTCTCTACCAGCCCCTATACAAGGATCAGGAATTGTTTCAGGAGGTTGAGAGTACAGCAGCCAGTCGGAGTGAGAGTGATCCCAGTACTTTTAGTGTTACAGCTCCAGCAGTAGCAGTGGGAGTAACAGGGGACCGGTCCACGGTCCTTTATCAGCGGATCCGCTGGAGTCTGTTGTTGAGCAGGTATATGCCAGTGTTGGCACAACAGCTAGTGGAAGGCAGTCCATCAGGCAATTGAGCCTGTTCACCATTACGCCCTAAACCTGTAAGGTACTAGTATAAAAGAATTCATTACAATCTTCGGCAGTATTAACGCCCAATGGCTACATCTGGTTCAAGGTGTTTGTGACGGATTTGGGTGTTTCAGTGTCATGCACTATAACTATTGTTTGTTTGTTTAATTAACGTCCATTTTGTGAACATTTGCTTTTTGATATCTACCTAGGCTATATATTTTTGTTTAATTTCATCATTTCCTTACAAAGCTTAACAAGACACAAATGTCAAAGAATAAAGAATATAGGTCACTATCCAAAGAACCACAACACACTCCTACTAACATATGCTATTGATGCTTTTAACGGCAAACGCCACAAGAGTAACAATGTAATTCACAATCAATCTCAAAGGGCTTGGACTTTTAGAAAACACAACAAATGAAATTAATTCTGTGCAGACAATTTCGTGGCGTGCAGGAAAAACTTTTCAGTGGGGGATCGCTCACAATTTGAACAATGGATGCGCGGGACATTGATAAATCCAGGCAAAATCACTGGTAATCATACATAGAAACACCTACTTGCACTTCAATCATCCCAAGGCCACGTTTGTGAATTTATCAAACCGTAATATAAGGTATTAAAAGTCCAAATTGGTCAGATTTTTAGAAAAGCCAATTTTACTCGTAGTTTTGGCGATATTCAGGGTGCAGGCGCATGGCTTTTGCGTTAATTAAAATATATTTGCACAATGGCCAAATGATAACTGTACAATTATTTGCTCAACGTCATTCTATCCTTAGCAGAGATGGGTGTATGAGAGGCCTAGCCCTGATTCCCCAATAGTAGAACACAGATGGTTAGGGTTTTTTTGAAGATGGCTTATAGACATTTTAGGACAAGAATGCCTCTAAGGATGAGACCTGTACACCAAAGTAGAATCCTTCGCAAGTCACACAAGCAAACAGAGCAGGCACAATACGTCACTATCAATTGTTCGTAATTTCAATTAAATCTTCCGAGCGAAACAGATACAAATTCAGCCCCCTTGCGGGTTCAGTTAGGTTCACCATGCCTATTCATACAAGGCGGGCGAGGCAAAACATTGTTTCTTTAGACGTACGATGCATTGCTCAATTTACTAGTTTGATTTGGTCAATTAATTTTTCGCGTATACAGTATATCTTATTCATTATTCTATAATTCTAATAGTTAGTTTAATTTAGTCGATATTTTGCATGACATGTACTCTCGGATAAGTCGCAATGCTCACCATAGTACCAGCCATCCAAAATTCATGAAAAATTTCATATTTAAAGAAACCAATATCAATTTCACACTCTACAAATATCACAATGGCTAATTTCATATGCACTTAATTTTCATGACTATGACAGGTACATCAATAGCAATATGTGTGTTTCAATATACTGCACACTCAATCAGTAGTCAATGTACGGCCTTGTTCTGCCATGTAATAAGTCTCATATACATATACATTATAGGGGCATAGACAGTGGTATTGAGTAATTAGATTTGTCCATGAATTATTCTCATATACATATATTTTGGCCATATACATTGTAATTGATATGTATTTTTAACTAACTCTATTTTTGTTTTCCTTTCTGACCATCGAACATTCGCAATGCGACTGTTAATTCTTGTCTTGAACTTATACTCACCATAGCATTGACAATCAAAATTAAGGAAAAAAGTCGTAGTGTAAAGAAAACTGGATATAATTACTGTCTACAAAATCCATAATGACTAATTTCATATGCAATTTAATTTTCATGGACTATGATAGTTTCATCAATGTTATCTTTGATGACATCAATTGCGAAGCATCAAAACTTTTATACAAGATGCCTTTAAACCATACCACAACGACCTGACTGTACCCTAACTATATTTTCTACAATTAACAAAAATCAGTTAGATCTTTTTACCACAGAACCACGACGCATTGTTATCATATCTCATTGATTTTAAATCTTTACATATCACAAAAACGATCTATTCTTCCACTTTGAAGATTAGTGGCACTTTAGCTTACTTTTTGGCACCACATTCCGAAATTAAATCTCTCATCTAGTATTGGACACGATATCAATGCCATTTCGAAAAAATTAACAATAAATATAAACATATTATAAGATGCTATCTTGTCTATGTTATAAACGACTCAAAGGAACCCCCATTGATGTTGAGCGCAAGCGCCAGATAAATAAATTCACCTTGGTGAATATATTCAGTAAATGCAAGTATAAACTGTTGTTTCCCGGTACGAAGTAATTTCACAGAGCCTTAGCAAATTAATCATTATTTCACCATGATGTTTGCTCATGTATCTGCCGGTTAGTTCCACACGTTAGCTTATTCGAGAAAAGGCAATTAATTCACATTCCACATACCTAAAAACTTCAACTTCAAACACTGCTCAGTCAGTATATCATCTTTCACCTAGCGCTATCCACAAGTCCCATCTCAATCTTCGACAATCACTCTTAGATATACAAAACAGACTACCACGCACATTTGAGATCGCCATCCTATCCCAAATCTGATTGATGAATACTGATATCCGGATATCCACTCCGTTCCTTCATATCCAAACGTATGCGATATATAAGGATCTGTATTTAATTCATATAGTAACCAAATCCGCAAATCAAAATACTCTGGAAAAATTTTATCATATATTGTTACTTTCTATTACATTAACTAGACTCTTGAACTAATCATATTTGTTTTAGCTCACATATCTTTTTTGATGCAGTTGAATACATTGTCGTGTCGATCCAAGTGTTTAATATGCCTGTGAGCTATGCCTCTACCTTCCCATTCGAATATATTATAATCAACATGATTTGGGAGTCTTGAATAGTGCCCAAATGCCAAGTAGGATAACGTGGCTTAAATAGCTGTGAACCCTGAAGTTTCTAAATATGGTGTTCATATGGACCATATTACATCAAATTTCGTTCTCATCCTGTTTATAAGCCATTTCAGATTTATGTACCCTGTATGATACCAATTAATTTTAAAGTATCACATCTTATAGTGTGGCCCTGTTTACAATCAATAATTTTATATACAAAAACATTTATCGGGTAACATTTGGTTGTATCCAGACTTACAACTTCCGTTAAGGTTTTCCATATACAATAATGTTTATTGGGGTCCGATTTACATCGAAACAATGTGGAAGCTTATGAGTCAAGCTCGACACGAGCGACGATAAAAATTATCCGGTCAGTATGCTCTCAACGGAAATCCCAACCCAAATATTTTCACTGCCTTGAACCGTTTATTCATGCCACAATTATAAAAAGAGGTGTTAGCCACAAATTCATAGCCCGCTATCTCCTACAGTTAGGCATCAGAATTTCAAAAATTGTTGCTGGAACTTTATATAACTTTCGACTCCATGACGAGTAGCACTCCTATCGGATGTACGCCACCGTTGGCTCATTCAAAAACCTTATAATCAATTTATCTCTACATAAGAGGACTATAATCCAGTGCATTTACCCGAATACCAAATAGTAACATGTAAATGTGTATTTGTCCATGTGTGTGCCTGCTACATGATAAAACATACCCAATCTACTTATTCAAACCTCCGTTGCATATGTATTCATGTGCCGTCGTCTTGCACCGCACATCCTGCGAGCTATATCAGTTGGGCGGCCTCTTTTTCCAATTCGTCTACTTATCTCATCACCTCCGTTTATTTCTTTGCGCCCCACACAAACTCCTTAAAATAGTTCCGATGCGCGCAGTATGAACAACCTTGTTCGTCCGAAGTTTCCAAACTTTGTTTGGTTGTGTTTGTTGGTGTTGGAAGGTTTTACCCTGCGACAACTAAGGCATTTAGGCAAATTGTGCTTGTAATTATCAGTTTATAAAAGGCTTCTTATGAATTAGCAAGGGACTAAAACACAGATTAGTATTCGTTTATTTGTTAAAAAGTTTGTCAGGGAATAAAATAAGATTTGGCTAAAACACAGAGAAAACTCATCGCAACAATATGTCTTAGAGAAACGATGAAAGTGTTGAGTTATGATGACATCGAGATGATAGTGTTTGTTTGTTTGTTTTATGAGTTTTACGGGCCCATCCAGAGCAACTAAGGTCATTAGGCCCAAACTACGAAGTGCATGGGCAGTAATATCTGGATAAAATGTTCAGGGTATAAGAAAAAAGCAAGTAAGGACTAAACACAGATTGTAAAACGTTTAATTTGATAAATAAGAAGATGGATTGCATGGAATAAAATAAATTTGGCTAAAAAAAAAAAAAAAAAAAAAATATAAAAAAAAAAAATTACACATGAGTTAAAACTCAATGCACAATGTTGATGAAACGATGAAATGTTGAGTTGTAAACGATACCTCTATGATGATGAAAAACGTTCATTATTTTTATCTGATGTTCTTTGAGATAATTAAAAAATACGATTATGTCTCTCGGCATGGAAACAAAGTGTACATGTCGGAGAACATCGTAGTGCTTATCTCGAATGTGCTTAAAAATCAATACAATGCAATAAAAAGATGCTCCACTGTGAGAGGAGAATCACATGCATGGCATGTAGGAGGATCCTCCCTCTCAATAGATAGGAATGTGTAAAATATGTGTGTCCAGTTCGGAGCCGAGAGAGAACAAGACTTCCTCTCTGCGGTCTCTCCGACTGGACAGTTTAGGATTAAGTGTAGGTTGAATTTTAAACAGTTTATTGTTTGTTTCGGTAGACCCACCTTTGTTGCCAATGGTGTTTGATGGCTGACTGAATTGAAGGTTTGATGTCGGTGTATGGTAGTTTCAAATCTGTTTGTGCTAGGCGAAGAGCAGTCTTAGCTGCTTTATCAGCCTGTTTCATTCCCCTTTATACCCACATGACTGGGGAATCCAGAGATAAGTAATTTGAGTTTTAGAAGATAATCGATAATGTTCGGATTAAAAGATTTTGGATTAGAGTATTTCTAGGGCTTCTTGATTTCAAAGCCTGAAGAAACCGAAAGAGAGTCTGAACAGATGATTGCCTTTTCAATGCGGTGGTTCTTCGATGTGGTCAAGAGCCAGACCGATAGCACAAGATTCCGCAGAGAAAATGGAGGCAACATCTGGAAGTCGGATAGAGGAACAGTGATTAGATGTACAGCATGCTGCCGCAACTTTATCACCATCTTTTGAACCGTCAGTGTAGATCTTAACATGATCAGGGAAAGCTCTGATGCACTCCCGAAAGGAGGATTTATGTTCTTCGGGTAATGCACTGGACTTTGCCCTCTCATGCAAAGACAAATTGATATACAGGTTTGAATGAGCCATGGTGGTACATCCGATATGGTGTACTCGTCAATGGCGTCGAAATTTATATTTATAGTTCCTGCAAAAAAATTTGAAATTCTGATGCCAAATGTTGGTATGAGCTTTTGATTTTGTCTGAATATGTCCTGGTGTTGTGATTAAATACAAGATCGAATGCGGGTTTTTTGGGATTGGATTTCAGTTGGGCAGCATACTGTAAGGATAATTTCTTTCGTCGATCGTCTAGAGATGGCTCATTAGCTTCCACATGGAGACTCTTCACAGGTGTTGTTCGAAAAGCTCCAAGTGCCAGACAGTCCCTGATTCTGGATAGGGTCAAGCATCTGTAGATAGGAGCTGCGAGCCGATCCATAGACAATAGAGCCGTAGTCAAGTTTTGATCTAATAAGTGCCGGTAGATACGCAGAAGCATTTCACGGTCTGCACCCCAATCAGAATGGGACAGAACACGTAGAATGTTCAGCGCCTTCGAGCACTTTATCCTTCAGATGTTTGATATGTGGAACAAAAGGACAGTTTCGAATCAAATATTAGTCCAAGAAATTTAGTTTGTTCAACTACTGGAATTTTAATTCCATTGAGTGTGAGGTCAGGATCATTGTGTGGTTTTCGTTTTTGACAGAAGTGCATACAGACAGTTTTTGATCTTGAAAATCTAAAGCCATTTTCGTCAGCCCAATTTTTTGTAATTTGCCTAAACATTGTTGTAGTTGTCGTTTTCCCAAACTATTCAACTATAACCATACCTAATCACCTAAAACATATGGACAAACTATCAATGACATCATTAATTTCCGAACTCTCATCTAAAAACCTGTTGATAGTAATTTTTCGGGTATACAGCAATGCATTATTCCAATTGTTTCAGTAATAGTTATCATTTGTTTATTTGTAGTTTCGTTATTTTTGCATTGCAAAATGTTCACACACAAATGTAAAAAGAATGTTAAAATCTGCTAAAAATGTCAAATACGGTGTATGTAAGCAAGGAAGCAACATCCGATCGAAATACCATCTTCATCCAACACAACGGAAGTCCTCATACCACCCCACTACGAATACCAGAAAACCTCATTTCAACGTTATATCCACGCCTGTCATCTTAATGCCACCTCCAGTAATAGAAGTGGAGCAGTAATTGCTTATAACAATAGCATTATTATGTCTACATTGTTTTATCGACTTGTTTATGTATGCCGTCTTCATGTTATATCATCAAGTTCCCTATTTATATATATCTTCATCGAATAAACTTTTGTTGAACGTGTTATACCACAAGTGTCAACTTTGCTTATACATCTTCATTTTACCTAATTTTCAACATTTTTTACACATATTCATGGAAGAAACTTTTTTTTTCTACATCAATATCAACACTTCAAACGTATTTTACATCTTCTGGATAGTCCCCCTGAAGTGATTCCTCACCAGGTTTTTATCGTAACTAGGACTATGCCAGGCTATATCAGAGTACAGAGATTGTGACGTGTTATTTCACGCACATTTTATATTATATATCTCTGTACTCGAAGACATTGAACATCAACACATCAACATTCATCACTTACAGACTCAACGGATTTGGAAATACCTGATGCAGTCTAATGCCAGGGAAAACATGTGTTATATTTTCATCTCCGAAGAGGATCCACTACTCAACACTCAACTTATATTTAACATTTTTAAATGGAACTCATTCATTTTATTTTTCTCAAGCCTTGTTGTGCGAGATTTCATCGTTGATTTCAAGATGGTGGTACATCGTTTTCAACACACATTAACTTTCATCACGTGACGGCATATGATAAACATTTATATATCTACGTTTGACATTTTTAAGTTGTTTTTATATTTGAATACTGTGATTTCACATTTCATATGTTTTTACTACGTTTTACATACTATAATGTATGTTGTTCAAAGGAAGTTTCCCTTTCACTATATTATCATTATCAATTATGTTTTATGATGTATATATTTCATTTTCAAAATATTGGAAATGAATTGGAAAAGTATGTTATTCTTATTCTCATTTTAAAGCTTATTGTCATGGTATGCTATTTACACACATATGTTGTTGGTACAAAAGTTTTGAATTTCTTTAATATAGGATAATTATTGTCATAGATTTATATATGATCAGATGACTTATTGAGAAAATAGTCAAATTTTGATTTGAAATGGGGAAAGGTTGTAGGTTATTGTTATAGTATTTTTATATTTCCAATTATTTCGATTGATTGTTTTAAGTTATAAAACATGTCTCGTTTGTACCTGTTATAAGGGAAAGTTATTGATTGTATATGAAAAGTTTTTCGGGATGTAGATTATTTAATATTATGGATATCAAGGAAGACACTTTGTCTGTAAGAGTTATACTTAGTAGCCTGAGACATCACAGTCGGCTGTGGACCAGACGGTTTATTAACGGTGAGGCATGAGATCAGAGTGTTTTTCGTATAGATGCCGTGTAGCTATAGGATTCTTGACCATGTCCATACAGGTTTCGATTTACACTATGACTTAAGTAGTAAGTGTGTCGTGACGGAAGTGGTGATCATCGCGCCAGGGAATAATAGCCTATTGCACTACTCCGAAAAGGAGGCATGATGGTTTATTTATTTAATACTATGCAATATGTTTACATCACGTTGATATAGTTTCATTTCTTATTTGGTCGTTTCATATTACTAAATGGTATGCTAGCCTGGCGGCCTTATTTGCTCCTTACGATTCCTCCCTCTAATTACACACGCCATCATGTATACTAATTTATAAAAAAAGATCAAGGAATTTTTCTTAACTATCGTATCTCTCAAATTATTTGTGTATCTTTATCATTATTCTGTTCACTTAAAATGTTTTCCAACTAAATCAGTGAATATTAAACAATTCATTTGTTACACTAATTCAAAACAACATCAAGACTAGGATAGGACATGGCTGGGTATCCCTTTAACTAAGGATTGATATAAAATCGATAGAGTTCCAAATGGGGACGGAGATTACAAAAATATATTAAGCATTTTCACTCTATTTAAGTAGGGCCCTAAAACCGTTACCAACCCCATATGGGTAACGATCGTAAGACATAGATACGAACTCGTAACTCGGCTGAGAAAATAGCGTTTTGATAAAAGATTATCCAGGAGTGTTACCTAAATCCTATTTGAATTGGGACGCGACAGATCTACCAGAACAGTGCGAGGGAAAATTCAAATACAACGTACAGTTGGTTGCCGCACGGGCCGCCACCTCGTTGCACAAGAGGCACACCTAGAGGGGAACTACAGTAAGTTGGAAATTTGAGTCATAGATCGCCTCAAAAACACTTGGTATGAGACTTAGACACGGAGGCGATAACATAAACGTCGGAATGCCTATGTAGCATAAGCTCTAAGATGGCAATGCCTGGACCGCCATCTTGGTTCAACCGAATGGATACCCAGGGCGGCCAATATGCCACAAACTAGGGTGTAGGGTGAACCTACCTTTCTATGAAGATTTGTAATAAGATTCCAAAATTGTGACTATGCGACCGTTCACGTGTTTTAATCACATCATATAGAGAAGGTAGCCGTGAAATGACTTGATTAATGAACGGGGGGTTACGTATTTGGGATACGTACGCTATGATAAAACTGCGATTTAAAAAATCGCCCATAGCATGTTAGAAACCGTATTCGATTACTTCAACATGCTAATATGCACGAACCTATGACTCAGCCTAGGGGAATGTACATTACATTGATACAGATGGTAATCTCGAAAGGGATCCGGCGCGTTCCCCTCCATTAACCTCCCGCCCCGTCCCGCGTAAAATCCGACACAAGGCATGTACTGATAGACAAAGCATTGCAACGTAGCACAAAACGAGCATCCGAGCCACCCCAGGGAACTTGGACGAGCATACAACTCTTGTTGCCCCGACTAGACGTCTGCTCGTTTAATGCAATCATTGGGTACAACCGTTTATTTGTTGTTTTTAGGCATTATAAAATGATAGATGTCAAGCACTAAGGTATGTTGTTTGTATTGAGTTTTATGGCCCCACCCATCGACAAATAAGGATTTATTTGTTTGTTTGTTTGTTGAATTGTTATATTTTTTCGTCCTAATTAAAAGCCAGGGTCATTTGGTATGGTCGTTTACGTGCCTCGTGCCAGGTTTGTTTGGTCGGGAGGGGAGCCGGAGTACACCGGAGAGAGACAAAAACCACCGTACATGCGGTCTGTACCTGGCCCAACTGCCCCACTTGGGATATTCGAATAAAGCCGGAATCACCTGTGGCCTGGAGGGGCATTTGGCTTCGTCGGTAATACTGTCGGGACATTCTTAACCACTCGGCCACCGCGTGGGGGGGGGGGGGGGGAAGATTAATAAAAAAAAAAAGAAAAAAAAAAAAAATAAAAAAAAAAAAAAATAAATTAATAATAGCGATTATAAAAAAGACGCAAAAAACAGGGTGAGTTTTAAACAATAAAAAAAAAAAAAAAAATCAAATATCGGTCAAAAAAAAAAAAAAAAAAAGCAAAAAAAAAAACAAAAAAAAAAAAAAAAAAAAAAAAAAAAAATAAAAAATAAAAAAAAAAAAAAAAAAAAAAAAAAAAAAAAAACTGCAAAAAAATTTAAAAAAAAAAAAAAAAAAAAAATTAAAAAAAGGTTCTATTCTAAAAAAAAAAATTAAAATAAAAAAAAAATTTAGGTGGAAAAAAAAAATAAAAAATATTAAAAAAAAAAAAATTATATTCCGTACTTTTAGAAAAAAAAAAAAAAAAAAAAAAAATGTCAGTTGATATAGAATAAAAATAAAACAAATTTAAATAAAATATAAAAATAAGGTCATTAAAATTTGGGCCTAAACTAGAAGGCAGGCATTTGTATTCAGGAGCTTTGTAAACTGTGTCTAAATGATCCAGTTTACAGGAAAACCACTGGCTTGTAAAACTATATACGAAATTTGTTAAATATGTTGTTTTAAGCTAAATCGCATGCCGATCTCTTTGAGATATTATTGGATAATTAGTACCTATAGTCGCTACGGCATTTTCTTCGGACTCATTGGGGTTCTGGTAATGTCTCATATTGGACACCTTCTAGGTGCATTATTCTACACCATGTATGTTTTAACCCATCAATGTACAATGCCGATAAATTATGCTCCACTGTGGGAGACGAGGAGCTAAGTGAGTGAATAGTCTGTGGAAGAGGATCCGAAGACCACCATTGCATCATAGGCATGTAGGAATGGGTTTTTTTTTAAACATATTGTGTTCTATATCGGGAGGCCGTACGTGACTGGGAGGGCGGAGAGAACAAACTTCCTCTCTGAGGTCTCTCCGAAGAGTTTTAGGATTATATGTGTAGGTTGGTTTTTTGTTACTCTGTTTGTGTTTCGGTATTAGTATAGTAAAAATTTGTTGACAATATGGTGTTTTCTCATTTGCGCAAGCACTTATAGGTAAGGTGTGATGTCGGTGTGTATGGTAAGTTTTATATGTGACATTGTGGTTGGAAACTACCATGTATCCAGTTATTTTAGCTGCTTTATCGAAATCTTTATTCCCCCTGATTTGGCAATAGAAACTGAGCAAATTAAATTTTAGCGGTTTTTAAGTCTATTTACAAGCTTGCCTTTGATCCATCAGCGGGGTTTTCTTCGATTAATGTCATTGTCCATGCGCCTGGACTCGATTTGCATGCTTGTGGTGCCAAATTCTGTTCCCCGTCCCCTACTAATGTTTCTGCGCGAAAAAAACCGGGTTATTAAATCCAATGAAGAAACTTTCATGTAATGTGGAGCGTTGGGAGTTTAATTTTTTCTATCCACATATCCACAGGATTTGGAAGTAGATTCACATATACTTTAGAGGCCCTGGATGGGTCCACTTAGTCACAATGTATTTGGAACAAAAACAACTGTTGTTTTCTGACCTAGGGATGTTAGATCTGAACAAGGATTTGGTTCAGCTCCTCCTCATTAAGAGCTGTATGACCGTCTACAGTAGAAGTTTTGATGCATGGGTCCCACTATTGGTACACCAGCCCACTCTTGAAGGCCCCAGGGGGTCAGTGTGCCATTTATATAATACAAAATTTTTCACCATGTTCCCGACTAAGGATGTTTCTGGCCAAAAAATGGTTGTAACATCTGTTGAATAACTTTTTACAGCACAGTATGAATTTAATAAATTGTTTTTACTCAAAGATTTTCCCTTACTGGGGTGCACATAGCTTCCGACCCCCCAAGGCTCTAGGCCCAATTGGGTCGGTCATGAGTCACCGACTAGCTTTGATACTCCATGGAATCTTCAGCTTAAACTTACAATATCACTAAGTTGAGGTTCTAGTTCGGGTTCACCCAGGTGGTTAAATTGGCTAACTTAAACTTTTATGACCAAGTTCAATCAGCAATTCTTACCACAGCTGGAAAAGTTTTTTTTTACGCACTAACGCCGGACGATCTCCCATATGGTCGGAATGTAGAAGTCATCTTGACCTTCGGGGTCAGATTTAGGCTATAAAGGAAGTTACTTCTTGTTACCTAGATGGGGTAATTAGCATATGGGCCCCATAAAGCCCGAGTCAGGGAGTTCATTTAAGCTTGTTGACTGTATATATCTTGGCCAAGTCATTGCTGTTCCAATCTGTGTTAATTCTTAGAGAATTATCTGATCAAGGCCACCTTAGGCACAGGTAAAAAAACTCCAAAAAATAACCATCTATGTCACTAAACATTGGCATTTAACTAACTGCCAGCAATCGGCCCGATGTCAGGTATCTGGTTTACGTTCACGTATTGGTGACTCGGACTGGATGCAGTAGCGACGGTTTCGGTTAGGTTATTTTTTACTCATCAAAATGGCCCTTACATGTTATTTACCCCCGCGTGACCAAGATAAGGATTGAGAAAGTATTGAACAGAATCAGATGTAAGAAGAAACAAAGTAATCCCAGTAAGCATTTTAAGCTAAAGAGTACCTCTCTCAAAGAGAACAATTATCGTGTTCTGGGATCCCCTGATGGATTTAAATACTGATATTTTTAGTTTGTATGTGACCTACTTAGGCCCTTTATTGGCAACAGCTTTGCCCCGATAGGAAAAAAAGGAACCTGAGCTACCGACCCAGATAAGCCCTAGCATTCCAAGTATCGGACCGATGCAATTGTTGATCAAGGTCGTACAGCCTATTGATACCGCTGGCATCGCCTTGGGGACTATCAAAGGGGCCAATTATGTGGTGGAGATTTACCTGCTGAGGCATGTATGATCCTTAACCAACGTTGGGATTTTCAGCAAGTTGGTGGCCACTCTAGGGTATTTGGACCCGATGGTTGGTACGCCCAAGTCTGGGGGTTTCCTGTAGGACTTGACTCATTAGGTAGGAAGTGATACACGTTCGTTGGCAAGCCTAGAGTGTGACAATATTTTTTGCACCGATTATCCGGGTATGCTCGGCATAGAGTTTTCTATGCCAAATGTACCTTTTAAATATAGATATTTTAAACAGCAAATATTCCAAACTAACAAACTTAAATTTGTATATTAATAAAAAAAAATATGTTTATGTAATTACACATGATTTGCTAGCAAGATGAGAGAATTCTTTTTTTGACCGTGAGACAATTGGTGCTGTAGGTTGAAACAAAAATAATTCTAATGTAATTTACTGCATTGTTTCTTTATTTTCTTTTTCATTTTTTTATTTATACTCCTATTGATGATGTATGTACGTTGATTCATCTTGAAACTTGAAATTAAAATTTTTTTGCATATTTGACACGGTCTTTTTTTCTACCATTTCGTGTACATTGGATTTACAAGTGAGTCTAATTTATTCCGCTGACCACACATTATCAATGTGTGTATCCCCATGTTTCTGGAAACATATGACTTTGGACTTCAGGTTGTGACCATTCCCGCCTAACAGACTAAAAAAAGGCTTGGGCCATCCCAGCAATTTATTTGTCCTCTGGAAGCCATACTCGTCTATAAATAGTTATTCAGGATTATGACTAGCACACATGAATTCAATATTATTTGAGTTTGCTGATAAAGGAATAGAATAAAGAAAGATATCTACTTTAAGACTACAACAAAATTGCACAGTATATTTACTTTGTTTCTATATAACTTAGTTCATTTTATCAGATAATGATAAAAATAAAATTAAGATAAACAGTTTAAATGTTAATGTTAGTACAATAGCACTCTATTTGGTCAATGCTAAATAATTACTGTCTCATATGACGTTCATTTTGTGTTTGTTAACTGGTTTGTTTTTTGTTTGAGTATGTTTTGCTCCGGAAAACCCTAACCCCCAAATCATGACAACTTATCAATGGGTTCCAATTTAGGGCCAAACAATACAAAAAGTCATGACATTAACCTATCATGGAATTTATAATGACTTCAGCTAAAAAACTCTAGACAAAGTAAAGGGTCTAAGGGAACTAAAACACAGATTTTTTTATTCGTGGAATTTTTGATTAAAAAACTAAAATTAGGTTTGGTTTTAGAAGTTATGCACCGGGATTTCTGGATAAAAAATATTTGGGCCTCTTCCTAACTATCTTCAGCTAATACCATGGTTACGAAATCAAATGCAAATTAAAGTACTAAAGATACATGTTAAGAGGTCGGTCCACTCGAGGATTAGGAGGAATATATTTACAGGTCTCAACGTCAATACTATGTATTTGTACAACTAAGAAATAAATTTGGCTGGTGTTCCTTCCAGTTTAGGAACTGTATTGAGGAATTTCCTTGGGGACACCAAATGTGTAAAATAAGAGACACATACTAAAATCTTGGAAGCCAACTAACCATTTCCTATGATGTTATATGTCAATGATCGATTATAGTACACCTTTAGCATTTTTCATTGTTAATTTGATGTTAAACGAAAATGATCCCACGTTATGAAATTAATGACTATTGTCATCAAGTTCCTCGGTGGGACCACAGTATCAGTTAACATGCATTGTTTTGCAGCAGAGAAAGACAAAGGGCATATACTTTTCTATGTTTTAATGTCTTACAAATAAATATGTCTATATTAAAGAACTTAACAATTCACTGCTGTGATTTTTTAAAAATTGAAATAGCCAATTGGTCTAGCTTTTTAAAAAAAGCAAGTTTGTAATTAAAAATGTCATACTTATGCCAAGCAAAGTAATTGATTAATCTCATTGGCTATCCGAAGCTTCAATTGGGATAACTTAGTTAGCCACCTAAGTACATGAATAAATTTGTTTTATTACACTTTTTAACTACAAGGGTACAAAATTACAAAAATGATTTTTAACAAGGTTATTATTTTTTTGTAGTTGTCAAATCCCATAGATTCATTGATGAGTAACTAATTAGCTGGCATTCAAGTCACTAAAATATCTTTGGTAGTTTTCCATTGTGGCAGCTTGTCACCGTTTGTTATCTTGGAAAAAAAACACCATGATTTAATTGTTTGTTCACAGGTTTTTTCCCGTTTTGCTTTAAAAACGGTCCATAAAGACCCACCAAGAATCCTTGTGAAGTCTGGAGTGGTCCATGCATATTTCCCCAATCTTTATATTGCAAATTTCAACTTTCCCATTTACATAATGGTGCATGGGGCCGATTTGTACGTTAAAATATCACAACTTTTATCTTTCTTCAAGTTTTTCCATGTTATGCAATATTAGTTTAAATCATGTTTCAACTAAAATGTTGTTTAACCAACAGAACAATTTGAATATTGAAACAGTTGTGTATCTTTAAAACCAATATGATTAAAAGTTTGTGCGAAACATATTAATACATAACAAGTTTGATGTTTGAGATATTTTTGTCCAAACCATGCTTAAACAAATGCTATATTTGCGTATATTTTTGACTCAAAAAAATTCCAGGAAATGGTATTGATTTCATGGGATCATGCGCAAAGGATGTTGACTGACAGGCACAGCCTTTGAATGTCCTGTAAAACAGTCATCAATGGTTTTTTGCCACTAGTTACTTCTAAAAATGAAATATCTTGCATCATTGGCTTCAAAATCATGCGTTGGCCAATAACCTGATACATTACTATCTAGCAGGATGTCGGCAAACTTTGGCGGGTCTGGCCGCCGTACTCCGTGCACATGTCAATGTTTTGAGATCCACATGACACATGAATAAGTAATCAGGATTATTTGAAAAGAGGAATATATTTTCACTTAAATTGGCACAATAGTAAGTTAGTGTGTTTGAGATCATTAACAATCAACAGCAATCAGCTAGCGGATACGTAGTTTTATAGCTTGCAACAAATCACAGTGTGGCATAATTTGTCAAGATTTGTAAGGACAAAATATTCTTTTACCACCAGGTAAGATTCTAAGTCATTAAAGGTAGATTGAAAATTCTATTGAAGGGAGATAAAAAAACTCATTGCAAAACAAAATATTTGGTATTTGATTCGGGATCAGACTGGTGTTGATTATCGGTGATCAGGTAGCTCAGTCAAAGAACTACAGTTTTCTTCTCTCCTGGTACAGAATTATAGGCTTGACAACCTAAATAACCAAACGGTCCCACATGTGCTTTAAAAGGGTCTCGTATGTATTCAAAAAAGAGGGAGAGTGTATACCTGGACTGGGTCGATTATTCGATGACCATAGTTCAGTTTCATCTGTCAAAGCACTCAGCTAGTGTTCGGAAGTCCCGGATCTTTCACATGACCCGGTCTTGCCGCTACATTTTATCTCCTCATTACCCTGTTACCATATGGTACTGCTACTGTGCATGTAGGCCATATTCAAGGTAAATCAACAATGTTTCGCCAGATCTTGCAGAAATTGCCTTAACCAGTGTTATAATGAATGCAAGTAAATGTATGTCTCAATTGGTGTG
The DNA here is from genome assembly GCF_041381155.1 of Argopecten irradians. NCBI lineage: Eukaryota > Metazoa > Mollusca > Bivalvia > Pectinida > Pectinidae > Argopecten > Argopecten irradians. The sequence goes on along the minus strand of NC_091146.1, from coordinate 35,289,256 downwards.
ATTGCAAATTAAATGGCGTTTCATGTGGTGACCGAAAAAAAAATTGAGGTAAAATCAATACTTTCAGAGTTCATTTGGAACATTGATGTCAAAGGCGGAAAAACATAAGACACCTGTGTTATACAAATAATGTTTAATTGATTTTCATTTTATTGTCTCGAAGTGATGTCATTAGTGTGTTACGAACGATAATTATGATCTTAATATGTTTTTGACAAAAAATATAAACAATGACTAATGTCATATTGTGTTTTAAATTTGATAATCTTTTATTTATTCATTTCATTTCAAGCATGTACATGTCTAGGAATACCCAATATTGAAATCCCAACAAGGTATATGCTTAAATGCTATTAACAACGTTAAATTCACATAAGGAATTTGAAGATGATGTATAGTAATTATTTTCGGATTGTCAAACCATTACAATATTAAGCTTCCCACAGTTGAAAATGGTACTTCTTTTTGTTCACACAATTCTTCTCCTAGGACTGTTTCCAGTTGAAATGATACATGCATGCTGACATTCTGTAAAACATAAGGAAAAAATAAAATGTAAACAGTGTATGGATTATATTAATAGAGATCTTGAAATTTGCAACATTTTTCATTCGGGTAAATGTCCATGCATTAATTATCTATTAAGTTTAAAAAGAAAGCATGTAATGAATTCATTCTGTTTTACATGTAAAGAGTTTATGTTCATTTTAACGGATCTTGGCGAGGGGGTCAATACCTGTCTGGGTGTTATTATTGTGCAAAAGAATGTATACCATTTTGATGAAACGTACAGTGTAAATTTTGAGTTATACAGATAAGATTTGCATGATGTGAAAAGTTAATTTTGTGATTTAAAAGTTATGCATCTCACAGAGATTGACACCCTAAAAGTGAGGTATGTCGCACTGACAATGCAAGTGATACAGTCCATTGGATTGAAAACATTGTTTAACTTAAGTTTGTAAGACTGTTAGTGACCAGTTAGTTCCACTCAGGGTGATCACACAATGCAAGTTCAAAGTCCGTAATTGTATGGTTTATGTAAGTTATTAACATTTGTTACATTTCTGACATGCAAGATTGTTGGTAACAATTTCTTGTTAAATCAGGATTTCTGACTGAACAATTAATCATTTTCTCCTCTGCATTTTTACAACATTGAACAGCTTTTTAAGTGCAATTTAACCGAATGAATTATGGTTATGAAAAAGAAATCGGGATTTTTCGTCGATATCTAGTAGTCCAATAAAATATCACACTTTCGAGTTAATTATGAACAAGTCCATACTATGATTTATGTCATTCGGCTCCCAAAATTTTTACTTCGTATTACCTAGTTTAATGGTATATGCTGTATGTTATATTTTCGATCAGAACGTTGAAATTATCCTGTGGCCTCCCAAAATAAACTAAAATTTTTTAAAGTTCTAGGCGTTCGTGGCTAATCTAATGAATTGCTGGCGTTGCCTTTTAATTTGTCCACTTTTGTGTGTGCTTGTTGTTAAATTGATCAACCTCGATGCCGGAATGGATGTGGTAAATATTTTTACCTTATTAACTGCCGTTAGTTTTTGATTACGCCACCTTGGACATGCCTTACAAAATGTATCATCCCCTCTGTCACGATTGCTATATTGCGGATGAAAATAGTCCCTATAGTTTGTCCAAAATTTGTTATTAATTGTGACTTTGCCTTCCATTGTAGTTAGATTACACGACCATTTGGCATTCCAGGATGAACACATGGTGATAAATGGCAAATCTCCAATCGTCCATGGCATGTATTTGCTCCGAACAAATATGATTCAAATTGCAAAATTCATTATTGTACATTTGTGAATGTTGTGAGGTGAAATATATTCATTTCATTTTTTTTTGCCGTTGCGGAATAACCGTTCTCTGGGAAAAACGCGTACTGGGGTAGGGATCTTCATAATCCTCGAATTTATCGATCGAACAGTATTATTTTTAACTCGATTTTTTAGCGAAGCATTTTCGGGACGTCAAACGTCTTCAATGGTCATTGTTTCATTTTCCTGGACGAAAAGTCTAGATACATTATGTAAATTAATCTTCAATAAAAATTTTCCAACAGGGTCAAGATCTTTGGATAGTGTATTGGTAGGTAAGGATATGAAAGCCGTTAAGTTCAGACAAATTCCTAAATTTCAACGTTACAGATACGCTGTATTTCAGTAACTTTCATATTCAAAATTTCTATTTAAAAATTCCCGCAACAAAATTAAAGTTTGTTTAGAATACACTGCCGCTAGGAGCGCTAGTTCATCTGCGAGCAATTTCTAAGCCAATCATATTGAGAGGAATTGAATGTAAGAGGAATTTTTTCAACCACGAAAATCACAAAATGGCGAGGTGACCCTCGCCAAAACACTCATTTTGTAATGTTGACAACGTGAAATCATTGGTGATGAAATGTTTGATTGATACAATGATCCTGACATGTCAGGTTTGATTCCATGAGAGAAACCATTGAATCATTTCAAATAGAATTGGCCTTGTGTAGATTACCATATTGCAACAACCATTTGAAATCCGAGCTTTGATTATAATGACGGGAATATTAATAATGAATGTGTTTTACACTCTTAGACTTGGCCCGTAATACTAATGTCAAGGTCTTAGTGTATTGAACAATAAAATATTTAAAACTATTTTGAAAAATACGTTTCAGATATAAAATTTAATACAACAGTTTGCGTTTTGGAATCAATCGGTACTTTTGTCCATTGACTTACTGTTCTAAAATATTCGTGCCATAGTGCCATTTTATTCGGGACTAGTCTCATGAATTAATCATTTTTCCAATTCAGGAAAATAACGTTGCCTTTAAAATTAACTCACCATAGCTCAACTTTAGACGGTTTATTTGATGTGGTGTAAAAGTGCATCTATAACTTTGAATGCTGATAAAACTGAAGCCTAAAAGTGGACCTTAATCTTGGCAACATATCTGTGCTGTTTTTATATCCTGTTAACTAAGGACAATTACATCCTGTTCATTTCTTTCACTGACAAGGAAAATGTTTTAGCATCTTTAAATTGACGATAATAGGGATCTAACTTTGGGATATAATACCTTTTTAAATTCATTTGGGTTTCTCACCTAAGACTCAAATTGTAACATGTGTGAGGTGCATAGTTACCTAAGACATTTATGCGGAATTCTGTATTACTGTTAACAATCAATGACAAGACAAATTGTTGCTCCACTGTGAGATTAGAATGCTTTTGCATTACAATTAAAAGTTATCAATTAGACACAATTGTAAAATGTAAAATTATTGATTCCAGTTCCGATTTCATCCAATGGACAGAATGTACAACTTCCCCTGCGGTCCTCTCTCCATCTAACAAATTTGAAAATTAAGTGTATGAAGTATGCCTTTCTAAACTTTTTATTGTTTTGTCCCGGTGTAGACCAACTTTTTAGCAAATGTTTTGATGGTCTTGAAAATGATCAACACGTTCTGTTAATGTCAAGGATGTATGGAGTTTCAACCAAATTGTCTCAAATTGTGGTCTTAGCTCTATATGTGACCTCAATTTTCCCAACGGCCACATGACTGGAATTGGGTTAGTCTTTGAGTTAATTTTAACAGATGTGATAATCTTAATCCTTTTGGATTAAATAATCCATTTTGTTCAATTTTCATTGGCCCTAAATCACCTTGTATCAGCGCTGGAGAATTTGTTTATGTTAACTGTTTCCTTATAGGATTAAAATCTTCAGAACTGGAAAGAGAATTCTAGAATGGTGGCTGATGGTACTTCGTGTTACAATGAATCCTTTTTCTAATTATTCAGTAATAATCCGAAGCAATTTTGTATGGTTTTACGTTTTCATAACGGAACACATTGACTGCCAAAATATTCAATGTGTAGATCTGCAGTGATTAGATGTACAGCAATTTTCATACTTGTTGTGAGGGTAGTGGTTTTTTGATCCAGTCCCCTGTAGATCTGGTAACACAAAGTCACTTATAGCCATACATTAGGAACTGTTTTAAAATTTGGAAAAACCTTCAAATAATTTGGGTTCCAAATGCACCTATGCAACATTGACCATCCTCATGTTTCAGAAGTATATCAGTGTTGTTAATCAAGGTGTTTGGAATGGTGAGCACATTTGGTTTTTACAAATTACAGTTAACTGTAAGAACGTCAATGGTGTCGAAATACGGTTATAATTGTGGTATACCACGCAGCAAAAAATTAATTCTGCAATCATACTGATCAACAAATTGTTTTAGATTTGCACTGAGTTTATTATTTGTTTATTGCAAGTATGCTAGGAAAACTGTATGTTTGTGGATTTCTAGATGGTGGTTAAATTATTTATGGTAAACTTACCATTGTGATACCCGACACGAAATTAATCACATGTGTATGTACTTGAATGATAATCAGTCTTTAAATAATCGAAATTGCTAATTAGCAGCACTGGTAAACTCCTGTTCGTGAAGTATTGTATTTTAAAAAGGTTGCCAGACGTTTCCCAGATTCATATGTTGTGATCTGTTTTATATTTATCGTCCATACATATCATTTGAGCCGAGATCAGACATGATCTTTAATAAAGTGTAAATGGCAGACTTGAATTGTAACGTGAATTTTTCCATTAAACAGATATGGAGGGTTTGAATTGTCATTGCCTAGGAAGATTATTGTTGTTATTAGGAGTATTTCAACGATTTTAATGAACTTCCATTAACATTCAGGATTTTGTCTGTATGAACTTAAAGAGGATACTTTTACAATCTGCAATGAATCACCTGGATTTTTTGTATGGAGCCTAAATATGGATTACGGTTGTTTTGTTCAACATGGAGATTGTTTAATTAAATTGATGTGAGGTAAAAAAGAACATTGAGATTGTGGTGATTGTATTAATTAAGATTGGCATTTGACATTAATATTATTTAGTGCATTAGAGTTTTTCCGAGTTTATAAATACTGAAGCTTTTCCGTTAGAGACAATTGTAATTTGCCTTGCTCTTAAGGTGTTGTAGTTGAAGAGCAGTCGTTTTGCAATTGGCAATTTTTTGACTGTAACAGATTAAAATCACACATTGTTGTCTGATTAAGTTTATGGAGCGTGGTAGAAACACCCTTCACTTTGATGATTGCCAGACACGATTTGAAGTTATGCGTCAAGTTTAAGTCCTTTAACAGTATACTTTGACAGGACAATGATGACCAGTTTTTACGCTGATAATATGTCCTGTGGTTAAATGACATGCATGACATGAGGTAATTAATTGAACTTAGGTGTTAAACTTTTGAAATGCAATGATCGATTATAAAGTTTTGATATAGCCAACTGGAAAATTGGTGGTAAGTTGAATAACGTTATCACTGGTTCTATCTAAACCATGATTTGTGTATATTGCCAATTAGTTGTGTATATGGGTTTTTCATCTGCCTTTTGTAACAGTGTGACTCGATTGACGCCGAGATTATAGTTTGTCAGTTGGCATAATAAAGGTTGTACAATACCTTTACAGACAATCTTGTCCATGCAGGTATTAGTGATTCCCTTATTTGTCCGTTACTTATTAACCTAGCTTGTTCCTAGGTATATGAGTAATGACCAGTTTAATGCATTAATTCAAGTTGACGCCAACTTTTTCCTGCTAGTTTATGCTAACATAAAAAATTATGTTAAGATTTCAATTACCATTTTAAGTTGCATAGAATTTCATGCTAAAATTGCATGGATTGGTTAGCAGTTTAATAACATTTTTTACCTTCTGGAGCCTTCCGTTCAAGGTAACTTTATGTCAACTGTCAATTGGGTTTGTACATTGAGATCTCTAATTGATTTAAGGTCCTTGGTAACCAACAATTTGCAAATTTATAAATTTATTTTGAAATTCTTTTACACCGATTACAAAGTACCATGGGTATGCATTTGTTGAAATGGATCCTAAAATTGTTTTTAATATACAAAATATGTCATTAAGAGGGTAATATTGTTGAAGTACCTTTGAATAATTTCAGATATCATGCCCTTTAATACTCTGCATTAGCTATCACTAAAAAACAAATGTTGATGTTGATAAAATTCATGGGAATTTGTTTCTTTGCTAAGCAATGCTCATGATTATTCATGAATCAAAGGTTGTAAAAACCTAGTTACAATGGTTATGGGCTATTGTACAAATTAAACACTGATAAAGTTCTTGCATGCGAGGGGTCTGAATCAATTAGAGTGACATAAAATCTGATAATTATATAAATTACCATTAAAATGTATTTTGTACAGACATGAAATTGATTGTAAAGTTCGTGTTTTTGAATCACATGTTTCTCAATATGTATGCTTTTGAAGTCCATTCTGATTGAAAGTTTTGTTTTTGCTAGATTTTCTTTAAAATGACTTGATTTGTCTGGTGTGACAAATATGCGGATTAAATATCCGTAGCTGTATCAATTAAATTTTCCTATGTATACTATGACAATCTACCAAAATGGATTCTACGGCCATGTATTTAAAACAGCTGTTTTCCACTCGAAATATTTGACTCAATAAAGTACAGACCAAATATTACTATGAACTAATGTTAACTAAGCCATCAATCTATGATATAGGACATGAGATTTTCCCTAAGTAGTCTTTGTACCATAAAATTTCTATAGCTAATATCAGACTATATGTCAGTGGTCTTAATAATTTAAAGAATATCATATTGATTCACATGTGTGAAAATGGCTATTATGCCAAGTTGTGTCCTATTCATTCTTAAACTGCATCAATATGTCACCTGACAATCTATAAGTCTCGCAAGACTGTCCATAATTAGTGACTACACAATTTTTCAGCGATTGAATTTGTAAATTGAGACCCATTTACTAGTGAATTTGCTTATTCACTGAATTAAGTCAATATTACCTAATGGGAAATGTTTGATTTCAAACAAGTGCAACTAGTTAAATAAATTTAACCGCTTTCGTACTCAAATTTACGTCAAATGAACCAAAGCAAAATTTTCTTAAAGATGCCAACCTGTTGGGACCTAGGTCTCAATTAAATCATAAAACAATAGATTTACCGAATAAGAACAATATGTCAATGTTGTTTACCACGATATTTTCTTTGGTCAATTTGTGGTGCCGGTAACCAATCTGTGTATACATTTTTTGCTTAAAGCTGCCCTTCTTAATTGCCTTGGGCTAGAATTCTATTTTTGATTATACATCAATGAGTAAAAATATTCAATAAAAAAATCATACAAAAACTAAGAGCTAGGTGGTCATAACCTTTCTTGCATTCATAAGGTCTTTGTTCCAACATTTTGTAAATATAAATATGAGTTTTTGTTGTGAAATATGGTTTATGTAATTTTCAAATGAACACCTCAAATTTATCTCCATTTTTCTTTTAGACCATCAAACATGCCGAATTTTAAGTATTAGCCCTGAAAATCAGATTTGTACCTTAGCTATGTGATGTTGATCGGTCAAATTATGTTAGTTGTCTTGGTGCATTTTGTCTTAAAACAGTGCGCTGTGAAACAACACAAAAAGATATGAGTAATTTTATTTACTTTGTAAATTTGCAATCAATGTTATTTTATCTGCATCTGTCACAGGCTACTGTAAGTTCCAAACTCATTAAGTAATTGTATTTTTTAGTTTTGCGGATACCAATTTCAGGATTTTGCATCTAGTACAAATCTATTACTTTTTATGATTGTGACCAAAATTTCCATACATTGGAAATGTCATGTTCATATCCATTCTAATGTTAGACATTGTTGGATCAAACATTATGTGAGTGCATCCTACACGTAATCATTTACTCTTTTGTGGACTACAAATTGACTGTCTTTTCTAGTTGTTTTCAATGGTGGAATTTTATGTTTGGCTTATGAAAGTATCATGCGTTAATTATGCAAATTTGTTTTGATAAGATTCCATTATGTACCTTTAAAGTGAAGGAAATTGGTAATCAGTATGCTTAATGGGTCATGTATAAGGTTCCAAGAATTATTAATAATTTATGTGGACTTTTATTTGTTAATTGTGCCAACACAATGATTTTACTATCTTGAAGAAAAAATTGAAATGCCTTTGGAAACTAAAACGCATTGAGACATTTCAAAATATTATCCTAAATCTGTTTGGTAATTGCTTTTTGTCTTTGTGGATAAACTATAGAATGTTTATATCAATGACCAATCGATAAAACAAATGTCAGGATCTAACTGTCTCCTGATGCCAGATTTTCGCCCGACACTAATATACTGTATCTGTAGGTAATAAAAAAATCAAAGTACTGTAAGTACTGAACTGAAAAAGCATTGATGTAACAAAATTTTAGTTCAAAGAAGGCAAATATGTCATTAGTAACATTTTAGGGTGTGTATTTTCTTGCAAGTCCCATGTCATTATCAAGTTGGGTTATTTATCTTCCAAGTATTCATTTAATTAATTTTGGATAAATTGTTGAGATTGCAGACAACCATTCCTCCTCATATCAAAAGATGAATCTAAAAATTATGAGAAGATTTTAAGAAAATGCTAGAAAATTTCTTTTAGATTTGAACTTTGAACCTATCTTGAATTCAACAGTTTCAACAAATATTTACAGTCAGTGTCATGTGACCTTTTCTCTAATGTTTGAATATAATTGTCTGAATAACAAAATAAAGAAAAAATTTTGTAGTTATGATTATTTGATAATTGATCTTGAGGACAAAGCCATGGAGACCTACAGCTAATAACAATCTGCAGTAAAATGACAACAAGGGAAACATTAAGACTCCATTAAGAAGAAAGTATAATCTGACACATGGATATCCCTTGATGGCATTTTTACAAAGTTCATGGCTTATGCTGCAAATGTTGTTTACAGACCTCATTTATAAGGAACTATGTGCAATGCATATAATATACAAGTATTTTTTTCCGATGAACTATGTGGTACAGATCTATTACAGGAGGAAAGGGCAAAAGGCAATTAATTAGATAATTTTCAAGAGAAGAAATGAAATGACAAAAACTAAGGGTCAAATGTTCATTTAAAGAATTGGTTACTGCATCAAAATCAAAACTGAATTGTTTTGAATTATGTTTATTCAAAAATACTTTAATACAAACATGAAATAACATCACAATACATTATTTTTTCTAGTTCTCTTCTGTGATACACACAATGTATTCAGGCATATTAGTAAGTAATGAGCAGTTCTTGATACTTTGCTGCAATATTGAAGAAAAGTCATATCAAAGTTAGATTCAGTATGATACTGTCTCTATATAATGCATAAAATGGACACTGAGAATTCTTAACAGCATATTAAAACAACCATTCTCAAAATCAGTGTGTTATTTGTATACATTGACATGTACATTGGACCCTCGATAATCTGGACACCTTCGTTCCCAGCCTAAACCGCCCAGATTACAAATTTTCTGGACTGCCGAATTTCGTGTACCCTAGTCAATTTTGAAATTGTCATGTACAAGTTACTCCCCTTGACCTTGTAAATCAATGATCGGTTTTTATGTTTATGTACTAAAATAAATACTTTTTTTGTTATGTTTTAAAGGTTTTTTTCCCCATTTAATTATGTTAAGAATATGAAATTAACGTACATGTAATCACACATTATTGGCAACTTGTTGTTAATGTCACATTACTTACAACTGTTTATACATGTATTGGTAACAAGATCAGAAACAGTTGTAAAAACATTTGATAGAGGCATCAACTAATGGGAACAACTAATGGGCTATGTCACCAGAAGCGTTAAACTTTGTGTCATTTTTGTGAACACACTGCACAAAGTCAACAAGTAAAACTGTTTAATATGTTTCTGTTGTAGCAAATAAATGAATGTCATTCCATATACAATGTACTTATATGGCCGTGTCACAGATGTGAATCATTGAAATATACATTGTAGTAATGATAATTCAGGCGTGATGATGGGTAAATAAATTATCAGTTTATATTATAAATGTAGGATATTTCTATATATATCTAAATGCAAAGTTACTCGACACTCGCTAAGTGTCATCACTTGATGTTTTGCAACATTGCAGTCAATGGAACAGAATTGTAGTTCAGATGATGACCGTCTGTCAGAACATATACAGTGTGTTTCATTCAAGCCAAGAAAAACTCTGTTTTTTGTTTGTTTGAATTTTACAACAAAACAGAAAGACTAACATGTGAGTCAGTCTGTGAAGTTAAAAGTTTAAACACCTTCTATCTCTCCACAGATTGATAACAATCGGCAGTATGTCAAATGGTGACAACTCTTTGCAAAAGTTGCAAATATACTGGATTTACTTTTTTGTATTTTTGTGTTTTAATTGGCATTACGAAACAATGCGAATGAGAAGCGCCAATCCATATGCTTGTTGTCCAGAGCTACATGTATGTTGTCGCAGCTAGTTTAATATATGCCTGGTAGTCATCCTTAGAATCATTTCACTGCTTCCAAAGTAATCCTGATAATCTCCAGTCTTCAACAATTATGAATCTGCTTCAGATGACTAGCCAATGAGTCCTGTAATTATAAAATTTAACATATATATCAATATTCTTAATTTGTTATAAAAAAGTTACAGAAATCATCTAACAATGACAAAAGGAAGAAATTGGACTCATGTACACAAGTACTTTGAGTTAAAGATGCTCCACCGCCGACAGAGTATAAATGATATTCATCATTTGAACAATAATTAGTGTTTAATCGTGTATGCATAAGTCTAATTAACACAAAAAATAATATAAAATAATTAATTTTGCCTTTGGGTCAAGCGCAATCAGTACTTCATTCCATATAGGATATAGTGCTACAGAATTTTTTCGGATGCAATTAATTATTTTATCTGGTATAAATTCTGAGTTTTTGATAGTGAGATCAAGCCATGTTCCAGTGCCAAATATTATGTCTGGCTTGGTGCTTTCAATGAGATTAGAAAAGAGGTGGTATTTATTTTTCACTGACTGGAAGTTGACATTTAGGATTCTGAGGGGTTTTGAGTTTTTGGTCTTTGTGGTACAGCTTTTGGACCTTCGTATAGCTGTTGATGTGTGTAAGGGCCTGGTTGGTGTAACATAGCTGTTGTCATTTTTGTTGGAACCAGATGGAATATTTTCTAGCGTGTCAAAGCGATTTGATGTACTGATGGTGTGGAGGTCAAACACTACTAAGCTGTAATTTGGTTGGTTACATATGAGGCAATACCAGCTGACCATGCTGTTATTTAGGTCCTGATATGTATCACTATTGATGTTTTGACAATCTGTATGGAACCACTGATCGCAGGACTCGCAATCTATACCTCGGTGTTTCCATGCTACAGTGTTGTCGCATGTACCACACATATATTTTGTACTATCGTAATGTCATCACATTAGAAAATAATACCAAAAATGAATCTTGTCAACTGCTAATATAACAACAAACTACTTCAAATTTAAAGTGATATTCAATTTTGTTCGTTCCGTTGTAATAAAATAAAACGTCGATTATATGGATGTTAGCAGGAATTCACACATACTCATGATGTTATAAGTTCACTTCATGCGCCGATGTCTGTCAAATAGTTCATATAATAATATACCGACCCATAGGCATGATAGCTATAGGCAAAGAAGCAAAACGAAATGAAACTTAAGATTTTCACTGCTTCTGTCTCCAAATACGAAAAGAATTCCGTAGTTTACTAGCAAGGTGGCTTGCAACATGCAGTGTTCAAATATTCTTCGGTGTTTTTCAGATATGAGAATGCATTAAATGGAAAATATCTCTTGACTTGCAAGTTTACATCACAGGTCCGCTTTGCGTGATGACGTCTTTGTTTACATTCGGCCGTTTACACTATTGCTAAGTGTCACGATATTTCATTGTATCTGTATCCATGTATTATATATTTCCTCGTTAATGAAAGGATGCGTTAGTTGACAATCCGTGCGAAATGATAAGGAGCCAGCGTAACTCAGAATTTATCGTGTTTGTTAGCTTCTGCATAAATCATCCAGACGCTTGATGCGTACGTAGTTAACAAGCGTCTGTTTGAGTAAGACTTGGTTAAATTCAGTTGGCCATAGTAATGACATGATAACAATACGAACGTACCTGTTCTCCAAAATGACTATCAATATAATACATCTAAAAAACAAACAACTTTTGTATCTTTCTTACGTCACGATGAATTAAAAAATTGTCATTATATATTAGATTATGAATGTATACACCAAAGTACAATTAGATACTTACATACCAAAATCCTGACAATTCCTTTATTTAGTGTTACCCAAACCGGATGTTTACATTAAATATATGCAAATGACTGGCGAGAATTAGGCCACCGATCGCTACCACTGATGCAAATTATCCTCACTATTTTTCAATTATAGACGTTCATGCTGTAGTTTTTTTAGACATGTTTGAAACTATTCTATTTAATGAAATGCCATATAAGTTGTTTATTACAATTAAACTGCACTATGGCAACATATTTGTTCTAGAAAGAGGAAAAGAGAAAAAAATCGCATGCAAATGATGAGAGGTCAATCGCATTTAAATTAGTGGGTCATCCGGGCCGTAGCAATACTGGAAAAGCAAGCTTTTTCAGTAAAAACAGTGATATCAAAGCTTAACAAAAACATGGACAGACGATTTAGTATCTTCAGTTAGAAAAGTTACTTAATTTACACCATTACCATCATTGACTTCAAGTTGTTAGTTTACCTTAAGATAAAAATATTAACCTTAGTGGTCACCTGAGGTCGGATTCAGAATGAAACAAAGACACAAACAGTATATATTGGCCCATCAGGCCATTGAAATCAGTCAGTGATTGATAAATTTGACCTTTTAATCTATGAAGAATATTTGGTTCCATCAACTCTGTGAATTCAAAAGAAGATTTTTTTTTAATTTTTAGTTATTTTGAACGCGTTTGGCCCTGTTCCACTGGTCCCTGGGCGTCAACGAGAACGTATATGGATATGTTAAAATACTATATCTCAGGGTAATAATGCTAGCCAAGTTTGACTCTTTTCCTATGAAAATTCAGCAAATAATGCTCATAAAAGTCTTTTCCTTTAGAAGATACAGTAAATTTGATCCCTTCCCCAGGGGGAAATCTGAGATTCCAGGACTATAATAATCACAATTTTTGTAAATGGCCTCAAGACCTTTTAACCTATGAAGAGTATCTGGTTCCGAGCTTTTAATGTATGAAGAGTATCTGGTTCCATCAAATCTGTGAATTCAGAAAAAAGTTTCTTTTAAATATTAGTCATTTTGACCCCTTTTAGCCCCGCCCCTCTTCCCCTGGGGGTCAGTCAGGACCAATATGGGCATGATTTTAAAACGCTATCTCAGGCTTATTATTCTATCAAAGTTTGACTCATTTCCTATGAAAATTGAGCAAATAATGCTCATAAATATGTTTTTCTCATATAAACTATAGTAAACTTGATCCCTCTGAAGAGGGAAACTTGAGACCCCATGGTCATATAATTCACAGTTTTTGTAAAAGACCTTAAGAAATTTCCATCTATGAAGAGTATTTGATTCAACCATTTCTGGAATTTCAGAAGAAGATTTTTGAGGTTTTAGCCTATTTGACCCCTTTTGGCCCCACCCCTCAGGCCACTGGGGGTCAGTTGTGGAAAAATTGTTACTAGGATTCAATGGCCATTCATACTGATAATTATGACAACATCCGATCTATTATTATTTCAAATGACCAAATTATGCTCAAAAACGTGTTTTCCCTATAGAAACTATAGTAAACATGATCCCCTCCCTAAGGGGAAACGTGAGACCCCAGGATCATATAATTCACAACTTTTGTAAAGGAAGACCCTTCCATCTATGACGAGTATTTAATTCTACCATTTCTTGAATTTCAGAAGAAGATTTTTGAAGTTTTAGCCTATTTGACCTCCTTTGGCCCCATCCCTCAGGCCCTTGGGGGGCTCGGGCCATATAATTCAAAATGTTGGTTGACCTTTGGCCACGGAAGGTTTCTGTAAAATCTCAACAAATTTGGTTCAGTAATTTTCGAGAAGAAGTCGAAAATCTAAATTGTTTATCGTCGTTCAATAGAGGATCTGACAACATCCCATAAGGGGTCAAGCTCGGATGACCTTCATACCACCTGTATTTCAGATCGCATGCATTTTCTACACACTGCTATATCAATTGAAAATGTCATTTCGTCCCCTTTTACATAAACATTAAGCTTTGTTGTACTATTTGGGCGAGATGACTACATACACGAAAATAATTCTGACAGCCTTTTCAAACTATTTCGTCCCCTGAAATTCACAATCAAGATTATGATGGTAGCAATTTAATTGGCAATTTCCAAAGGTCAACAGAACATGACCCCTTATGGGATATTGTCAGATCCTTTATTGAACGTAGTGTGAAGTATAACGATGCCTTGGTATGAAAATTTAATTTAAAGATTTAAGTTAAAGTAAGCTATATACTATATAATTTGATAATATGATTGACCAGTATGAATATATCTTCAGGCAGTTGATTCAGGAACATCGGGTAAGAATTAAGTCCAAATAGGAAGTTATTTCATATCTAGGAAGTTGTTATTCAATCATCGCCTGATATCACTTTGGAATCGTGATCTTTACGACATTCCTGCTTCCTCGTATCTAAGATATAAGGGGCTGGGAGTGATATACAGAGATGAGGGACGGATAGCGGACACACCCTGTGTCTGGTCCCATTTCGGGGCCAACCACAACATTACTCTGTGTACTTATAATAACCATGGTTACACATATATTGTAAGTTGAAATGTAAATTTGCATCACAGAATGAAACAAAACGTCGACACAACATTGGAGTCCTTCGTCTTTCATCAACACAACAACTACGTGAACCTCACGGACGATGAACCAACAACCCACATCAAGCCATATATATATGCTCCATCAAACTTTAAAATAGTAAACTGGTGCCGTTGACATGCGATCGTACCTGGGCGTACCTGGGATGGAACACTTCGCGGAGCTACTCCACTGTATGATCATCATGGCCACAAATACATATCAACGATCACGATTAACAACAGGACACTGACCATCATGCATCGACAGCTGATACCAGCTGCCACTCGTAGAAACTGTCTCACGAGCCACACGAAGAGGAACCACTTCAAAATGCCCGCCAATGCAACAACACCCTAAAGACAAACAAAAATGAACTGTAATTACTTGTTCTAAATTTTAGACATTTGTAAATGTGTTTTGATATATTGGAGTTTACTTTTTAGTCATTAAGCCTTGCAAAGCATGGCTTCAGGGACTATTGTCAACGCTTTTGCCGTAGTACGCTTGAACTAGCTTTTTAACCCCCCTCGGCTGACGTTTTGAAGGAATAAGCATTTATAAGTGGTATTTATGGTAGCAATTTGCACTCACTTGCAAAATAACATTGTTTAGAGTAATTGTGTCAGTCAATCTTGAAACATTATATCACCAAAAAGTCACAAAAACGAAAACAAACAGTAAACAAAAGTGATCTACATGTATCTACATGTATATAGCATAAATTTTCACCTCATATCTGTACATGCAATCTTTCTGTGCAAGCGGCCGGGGTTCGATACTCTCTGCCTTTCAAATATTTTTTTTTTATTTTAATTTTTTGTTTGTTTATTTAATAATTAATTTTTCTTTGTTTTCATACTAAATCTGGCTTTCTGATTGGCCAATATTTTTTTTTGCATACCACTATGAAAAAAAATACGATGTCACTTATTTTTTAATTTTATCGGGATATGAAAAAAAAAAACTTTTGTGAGAATCCGCTACTTCGTCTCAGGTGACCTAAAAACCCCAAACGGCTTGTCATAAGAACCGGGAGAACGTTGATTGAACTAACATGTGATATGATCAATTATGGCCCTCTGTGGAGGGATACATCACCCTGGAAAGTATCCCGACATATGGGGACAAAATTATTTTATCATACCGAACAAAATCAAAAGAAAAACATCTCTGGTAAAAGAAGTCACGAAGGTATTTCCCAACATTGCTAAATTCGTCGGGCTGCAAAAATTAAGCAACAAAGTTGCCATTGTTGGTTGACGTTGCAAATGACGTCAAGTTCCGGTCACGTGCGGAGCTTCAAAGGGGTCATTTGCCTGGGGTTATTTCCCTCGCCTTCCAATTCAAGGGAAACATCTAACTTAGCAATGTCATGTGATCAAGTTTAATCCAATCAGAACATTCTTTGAAATGAAAGTGAGGTATAATAATATTTAATATCTGAACGATGTTTATACTCCCAGTAATACAAACATATCGATCAGGTTATATTTTGTAAAGTATGCAATTCATCTGATTAGCATGTGACTGTCATGTATTAATATCATATGATACGTGATGAGTAGGGAATGAGAGTTCTGCATAAATCTGTCCCTCCCTCTATATATATAGTAAATGGTATAAATAGTAAATAGTATAGGATGGATTGGTGAGGGACCAGTGAGGGATGAGGGACTGACCTCTTGACTTTTCATAGGAATTTCATTAGGGATGATGACCTTTATTAAGATCATGTTATTTACATATGTGGAGGGACCAGTGATATTTTTATGTGCATTGCGTCAGCCCTACTGTAATCCTAACAAGTCGGGACCTGTCCGCTTTCATCACGGTTATTTTTAGTTCAGTCTAGTCTATGTAACAGGTAACGTTTACATAACGTAACATCAGTTGAAATTCATCGCCCCATGTGTACAGATGTATATACACAGCGCGGATATTATACACAATTGAAACAAACAGATTGATTGAAAAGACACTCATTATCTCACTAGCTGTCAAGGTGTACACATCTATATATATACAGGTGAGATGTAAGATGGATATGGGTCGTATGTACACAATACAGACTGTAGCTGAATTGGTAAATGGGCGATCCATAAAGGTCTATCAACAGACACAGACACAGAGCTTAGCTTACGGCGTCTATCTCTCCTTGCTGGACAAGTGGCGGCTATCAAAAATAACAAAATTTCAAAAGAAAACAAATGTTTAAAATGTGATAAGGTGTTTAAACAAAAGTCACATTTATTAACACACAAGGACATTTCACGGCGATTCACCAACATACCTCGTATACATGTACATGTAAGCAGTGTGATGCAACATTTAACCGCAAAGATAACTTTAATCGTCATTTGAAATAACACAAGGAAAATACACCGCCAATCAAGAAAAGAAAAGCAGATGATATGTTCGATAGTTCCAATTCAAAGTCCCTAAAGATACAAGATATTGGAGAAAGCGGTGACTCTAGAAAAGTTAACTATAAAATTATTGAAAATGAAGGTAAATGTAATTGGTGTTCGAGAGTGAAAAGCTTACTCCCAGGAAAAATATATTGTGTTCCCTGTGGAGAACAAGGGAGAGAATGTAATTGGTGTCACCGCCCTCTCCCGGAAAGGTTTTATGGAAGAAGGACAGATGTATGTGACAGATATCTAACTCGACGTGATGTCTGGAAATCTCGACAACAACGCGGAGAGGCGTGAAGGCACTGGATTGAACGGCTCAAACAAATGCAATAGATCCAAACCCTGGAAATCTTTGGGACATTTTACAGGTTTTTAGTGACAATTAAAGACATATTAGAAGAAAGGCTGCAAAAGATCAAAGGTATGAAATGGTTCCTTACACTTTTTGTGAAATTTGTAAAATATGACCAAAACAATGAAGCCATTTATGCTAAACCCACCTTTACATCCAATAATCTAACATTTATGAACATGACCCAGTTAAACGGCCAACTCGCAGAGGCTTTTCAAAACGTACATAATGCCTTTCAAAATTTTGAACGGGATGGGAGCTGGTGGACCATAGACAAAATTATAAAACTAGAGATTCACACGGTGGAATACTCACCGTTAGAAGGTAGTAGTTACATTCCCCTACCATCAAGAAGAAAAAGGCTTTTCTCAACATACAAAACAAGGATGAAAAATGTTTCCTGTGGTCAGTCCTAGCGGATATACATTCTGTCGCAAGAGACGCGAAACCTGGTCAAGTTTCGAATTATATTCAGTGCGAGGGTGAGTTGAACTTGAATGACATAGACTTCCGGTGCCACTGTCCCATATTTCAAAGTTTGAAAGGAAAAATGACATCTCCATCAATATATTCGGTTTAGAAGGGGGCGAAGTGGATCCATTACACGTGAGTGAACACCGCAAGAGTACTAGATATGTAAATCTTCTCTTGTTTTCAAAAGGGGAAAACCGACATTACTGTCTCGTTGGAAATCTGAGCCGTTTGCTTGGTGGCCGAACAGCACACAATGGTCAAGCGCATTATTGTAATTATTGTCTCCATGGCTACACATCCAAACAGATTTTAGATGACCATCTTACGTATTGCTCCACGCACGGCCCCCAAAAACTGAATTTTCCTAAAAAGGAAGAACAACAGTGGGTCAAATTTAATCAAATTTAATCAAATTCACAAGCAGCTTAAGGTCCCTTTTGTAATTTATGCCGACTTTGAAGGTTTTGTTCGCCCCGTTAGCACATATGAGACTGACCCGAACATATCGTCTACGACACGATACCAAAACCACGAACCTTCAGGCTTTTCTTACATGGTCAAATGTTCCTCAGACGAACTATCAAAACCTGCGCAAGTATATCGAGGTCCTGATGTAGTCGATAACTTTTGAAGCAATTAATCCAAGAAGAAGAAACTATCTGTGACATCTTACAAAATGTTAAACCAATGGATTTGACCAAAGAAGAAGAGTCCTCCATTCAAAATGCAACGACATGTCACATTTGTCAAAAAGAATAAGGATACCACGATCATCTAAACGGGTCATTTAGAGGTGCAAGCCCTAGTAACTGTAACTTCAAGTTTCAGTTTCAGCAAGGTAAAATATCACAGGGATCGAAGTTTAACATTCCTGTGGTATTTCATAACTTTCGAGGTTATGACATACATCTGTTGATGGAATCGGCAGGAAAATTTAAATCGAAACCCCTATCATACATTTCACACAATATGGAGAAGTACATATCATTCTCTCTGGGAATCTGAGATTCATCGATTCCTTACAATTTCTGAATGCTTCTCTTGATACTCTAGTATCAAACCTAGCAGCAGAAGGAATAGGTAAACTTGTCAAAAAACTAGCCTAGGAGCAGCATCTTAAACTTCTGTAGTATAAGGATGCCTTGATATGGAAATTTAATTTAAAGATTTAAGTTAAGTAAGCTATATATAATTTGATAATATGACTGACCAGTGTGAATATTCTTCAGGCACATATTTCAGAAATACATTTGATACGTCGTGTATATGTCCCCAGGCCATAACATGACAGATTTGTCAGTTTTACATGTCCGATTAAATGTTAGTGTCTGGTCAGATGTGACATATACATGTAATATGTAATAACCTTAATATGTTGTATTGAATATCCATGTCGTATCTATTCTGACAAACTTAGGGAGTCTTAGAGAGTCTCAGGTCTGCACCGCTCCCTCGGGAGTACGGTCCCACTTGGGATTCAAGATGCTAGGCACGGCATGATTCTGTATTCTCGTATATTGTAAAATGTACCACACGAAATAAAATGTCGACACAACATTGGAGTTCTTCATCATTCAAGTCTACATCAACACACTAACTACGTGAACCTCACGGACGATGAAACAACAACTAACTTCAAGCCATACTCCATCACCATATCATCATCAAACTTTAAAATATTTTACTTCTTCTTAGGAAAGGGGTGTGATAGGGGTGTATCCATGCGATTACGCTACATCACCCGAAACATTTGATGAAAAAAAACTGCCCAGGAAAGACAAGTTTTATAATAAACAAGCAGAAAGTGATTTGTCAAACACAGACTAAGAACACGTACAATCAGTATGGCAAACATTTGACATGACATGTTTTGGTGAGTATCATGACCTATACCTAAAGACGGACGTATTGCTGCTGGCAGATTTGTTTGAAAGCCCCATTAGTCTCGACTATTGTCATCTGGACCCAGCATACTACTACACGGCTCCTATATTTTCCTGGTAAGCCATGTTAAAATGACCAGGGTAGAACTTCAACTTTTGGATGATATAGACATGGTCCTAATGGTTGAAAAGGGTATTCGTGGTGGTGTCTCAATGATTTCAAAGAAATACGCTCAAGCCAATAACCCAAAAGCACCGGGCTATGACCCTTCAAAACCAAACACTTGGCTCACGTACCTAGACATGGATAATTTGTATGGTATGAGAATGTCTAAAGTATTACCAGAAAAAGACTTTGCAAGGTTAACACCAGAGCAAATTGACCGATTCGACATTTGTAACATTGATGTCAACTCTGAAATGGGATACATTTTGGAAGTTGACCTTGAGTATCCGAAATCCTTCCACAGCGAACATAATTGTTACGCCTTAGCCCCCGAGAACACATTTGTAACAAAAGACATGCTCTCTCCAGATTCTCAAAACCGCAGGAAGAAATTAAACATTAAGTCAATTAAATTCAATACTGCGAAAAGAATGATTGCTAGAAACGATTTCGAAAAAGACTTTTTTCAAACTTATGAATAACTCAGTTTTCGGCAAAACAATGGAAAATATGAGAAAGAGAGTCGGTCAAAAGCGTCATTGAAAAACATTTGAGACATCAAGCTTACTTCCTTTGTCTATCTAACTAAAGTAGTTGTAAACATAAGATGAACCTTATACGTAGTTTTGAGCATCAACTTCACAGTATTACTGTAAACAAGACCAGTTTGTCTCCTTACGAGGACAAACGTTATTCAACGGCATTGACAGCTTGGCTTATGGTCATTTTAAAATTCCACAACGATGAACCATTTTATGCTTTCATTTTTAATAAACTTTTATGTAATAGTCATCGATTTTTGAGTCAAAGTTCTACTATATATGATATTGTCATTCCAGTTATCTACTAATTAACTTGTAAATGCAGAGAAATTTTGTATAGGCTAAGTCGTAAGTTTTATCACTGCATGTAAGTATAATAAACTATTGTCAAGGCTCTAATTGTTCAATAATTTTGTACTATTTGTGTTTTGCTTGTCTATTTTAATAAAATCTTTAAAATCGTCGATGGTATCCTCCTCTTTTGATAAAAAACAATAACATTAGACATATTTACAAATTTTATTTACAGAAACAATAGAAAATGTACACGCATATCTAATGTTTTGTACAAAAATGCACCAAGAATATCCTTGAGAAAAAACTAATCAGTTTGGCTATTATCATCTTCAGTTTCATCCTCATCCTCCTCGTCTGATCTCTCAGAATCAATATTTTCCTCGTCATCAGTGTTGTTTGTAAAGTAGTCATCAAATTGATGATGGAACCGTCTGAGTCTCGAATGGCCTTTTCTCTATCCATACCATCGTCTATGTAATTTTCGATGGATTCCATCACCTCTGTGTGTAATCTCCCATGCTTTAACTGCAACAGGTTGGATAGAAGAGTCTTATAGGAATCAAAGAACTCCTTAACGTCTGTAAGTTTCATGCCAGCTTTAGCTTTAGCGTCCGAGCTCGACATTCCTTCATTTTCATATTTCTCCACTTTCTTTTGCCTACGCGTTCCGTTGTTCTATCTAGCTAATTCTACAAAATGTGTAAACACATTATCATCTTCATCTTTTTCAAACACAATACCACAATCTTCACATCTGCTTGTATTGCTATATGGTTCCTCAAGTGAATGTTTCATCGTGTCTTCTTCAGAGTCTTCCGAATACGTCTGTACGGTTGGAGTGTTCTTCTCAAAATGATTCGTTGAAACAGAAACCGGTCCTTTTATAGGCTCTTCCTTGAAAACATTACGACGTAGACGTAGAGATTCGGGAGTTGTGGGTTTCAGGTCCACAAAGAAATACCCATAAGGTATACCTGTATATTCTTTGAAGTGTCTAATTAAATGCTGTGGATTCTCCGGATACATTTGCCGTGCCAACGTCATAATTTGCTGTCTGTCAGCGTGGTTATTAAATATCACTAAGTAGTGACAACTCCTCTGTTTAGGGTCTTTATTGTAATACAAGTTCTGATTAATGGCGATGACAAAAAGGCTTCTATGATGACTCCCCTCAGTAAACAACTCATTGATTCTTGGGTCCTTGGAGGCCGTTGACATTAAATCGTCAAGAATGATTATATTTCTCAGGTTCCGATCGATGAACGAATCTTGATCTAAATCAAGAGGTATATCCCGAACAAATTCTACTGAAGGCTAGACAGTTGTTTTGGTGACGTCATCTGCCATCTTTTGTAGAGCCATAAAATTCACTGCGGAGTTGGTGTTATGTTGGTCAAACACGTTTGAAGTAAAGTCTTGACGAAATAGGTTTTACCTCATGAAGTAAGGCCAGACACGTTAGCTGTGAAGGGATGTTTAAAACCAAAATCCCGTTGTTGTGGTGGTGGTGGTGTAGGAGTGGTGTAGGAGTGCTATGTGGTGGTGAGTGATTGGTGGATATGGTCGACTGCCTCAGTGAATGGTTTTCATTTGTCTGGCGAGAGCATCTGCGTGAGAAACTTCTGTTACACTCTGAGCACGATGTTGACTGCATGGCTGACGAATAAAAACTGACGAGAGTCGTAATGATCTCTCATTTTTAGGCTTTGCACGTCGCTTTCTTTAATCCACCTATTAAATTTCTTAGCATAGCCGAGCCATTTCACGTAAACTTCCTTTATTCCATTTCTCTTTCGTCGTTTCAAAATTTTCTCCACCTTAAACAGATCGTCTTTCCCTTTACTAACCTTTTGTAGCTCGCTATTGTAGAAAGTTCCTATTATTGGATCTTCATCATAGTCTACAAATTTGTAGATAGGTATACATTGACGTAAGTTTTGTTTGTTTGTTTGATTATTTTAACGTCCTATTAACAGCCTAAGTAAGTAAGTATCGTGTTTAATAGTGAACACTTCCTCTGTCCATGTTTGCTCGTAATCTCTTTGAAAAGTTCATGTTGTGCTCGAAATACGCACCACATCACCTACTTTAAACTTTAAAGGCTTTGTATTTGTCTTCCTGCTCACCCTTCATGGCTTCTTAGAATCGACGTATAAGTGTTTCCACAGGTGTGATTCGTTCGACTTTACGATATCACCAGGAGATTTTCCATCTAAAGCGCTGTGAGGTCGGTCATTGTAATTCCTGACAATGTCATGTTAAACGTCAAAGTAGTGGTGATTCCGATTGTGAGTGAAATAGCGGTACATCAGCGTTTTCAATGTTCTGATTACTCTTACGGCATAGTTTGCGTGTGTATTGTTATGAGTGACGTAATGTTGTACTCCTTGTTTGTCTAGAAACTGTTTGACCCATTTGTTTTTCCATTCGCTACCTGGGTCTGATCTCACCTCATCTGGTTTTCTTCCATGGCTGAGTACTGTTTTGAATCCTTCTATGATGGACTTGGTGTTTATTTTTCAATGGAACCACCCATAAATGACGTGAAAACACGTCAATTGCAACAAGTTAATATCGCACTCCATCGTTTTCCTTTGCAAGGTTGGACACATCGGCAAGGTCTACGTCCCATAAGATATCAATACTTTGTTTGTTTGATTGATTAACGTCCTATTAACAGCTATGGTCATGTAAGGACGGCCTCCCATGTATGCGGTGCGTTGCGTGTATGCTGGTCTGTGTGCCTGTTTTGGGAGACTGCGGTATATTCATGTAGTGTCTTCTTGTATAGTGGAACTGTTGTCCTTTTTATAGTGCTATATCACTCAAATATGCCGCCGAAGACACCAAGCAACACACCCCACCCGGTCACATTATACTGACAACGGGCGAACCAGTCGTCCCACACACTTACCTTGAAATATTACTTTCCTAGTCTTAAACATGCATCGCAGTGGACGCTGTAAGATATAGGCTTCGAAGTCCTGAAGGAAGCGACGAATGGCATGAAGATCAACCTTGTATTTTCTCTTCTTTCTTAGATATCTGTATATCTTTTGTTTAGCTAATTGGGTTATTTATGTCAAAGTAGATGCCTTTCAAGTGATCCTTCCAACTCGTGATTTGAGAAATGAAAATAGAGTAACTTCAAGTGTTTATATAACATGACATAGTGCTTCTTATGCCACGAAAGAACAAAAATAACCATGATGAAATCGCAGCCAAGGAGAAATATGATAAAATAAGTTTCATTTGAACTCATAAAATAAGCTATTCGGCCAGTGTCAGACTTAAAGCTACTCGTGTATGTACATGTATACGGTCAGTTATCTGCACACATGTTGGTCATATCATAATCCCTGATTAGTCTTGTGTAACACGGAATGGATACATTGTGTGGGCTGTTGCGGTAGTAGATATCAGGTATTAGATATCATGGCCAAATACTGATGTGTAAACCTACCTGCTCTCTTGTTACATGTACTAACCATTATAAATAAAACTGACCAGTGATATACATGTTTACTATACACTCCTTCATTTTACTTTACCAGGTTGTTATTTCAATAATTCTGTAATTTATATTTTTAGTGATATTATTTTTTTCCTGAAATCATATGTTTGACAATTTTTGCTAAAGTTATATAATGTTAATTTTATTTTATTAATATGTTCATGACTTGTGCCACTCATTTTCATCATTCTCAGAGAAGGTTCCTTAACATACTTTTTGTTTTAAACTATTTTTTATTTACACAAATACACTTTCATAATATAAAACATATATTTAAACGTCTGGAAATGTTCTGCTGACATGGTCTAACATGCAGTTTTAAAAGTAATTGGAACTTTCAGTATGTCTGAGAACAATAGGGTGGTGAGCTATCTCATTCAGGCCCATTTTCTTGATATTAATGACATATTTACGTTTATGTATATTATTTCACGTTGGGAGGAATACCCGATGCAGTTTAATGGTTTTTTTTATGTTTCTCTCAACGTTTACATACAAATAAATGACATGGAACTTTCTTTGTAGATGATTTTCATTTCATTTTATTTATTATAAGATCTTAGCCTGATTGGAGTGCAAGATTTCACGACTTGATTGTTAGGACGATTTTGACGTCAGCACAAGCATTTTTTTTCCTTTCCATTAACTTCATTTTTGATACAGCACAAATTTGTACAGTACTAGTTCAGGTTAAACGATTTTTCTATCCTTTTTGGATTTGATAGCCAAATGAAATTTTATTTGCTTATGAAGGCTTATCTTCCTTTATTTTACAAAATCAATATATTTAAACATTCTAAACAATAACTATTAGACATTTAAAATATAATTAAACAATTATCTCTATTACATATTTTGTTTTACTTTGAGCAAATGTAGAATTACTTTTTATAGCATTTTAATTTTTACTGGTTGGTTTATACTTAAATATTATTCATAATACATTTGTAATCATGCATCTGGTAATTTCTATGTATTGGTCATTGTATAATTGATTTATCAACTTACGTTTATTAGATATACAAAAACACTGCCCAGGTCAAATTATTCAATTAATCATATTGCATCATGTACATTTATAACTGATAACTAACAAGAAACATATCATGTTCTAATGTAACTACACACTGTAATATAAATACCTCTGATTAATTAGAGAATATTTTTCCACTTTATTAATAGTACAGATTTTCCCAAAGCCATGTAACAATTTATTGCTAACATAATACAGATTTTCTCAAAGCAATGTAACAATTTATTGCTAAAATTGTATATACTCTGTGACTTATACATGATTATGCTGTTCTATAATTGTTTATATGAAAGTTCTTTTAACATTAAATATTGTGACATTAATACACATGATATTCATATACACTTAAACGTAATGTAAGATATACACATACATTTAATTATAATAAGTTGGGAAAATGCCCTATGCAGTATGCTGGGTTCACATAAGTTGAAATATATTCCTCTTGCGTTATTTACACTACTTTGGTACATTTATTACTTACACAACAACATAGAACTTCCTGTGAATTGTATAATTACATTAATATTTTACCAGTAAAGTCTAATTAAAGACAAGGCATCATGCTAGTGTTTTAAGACGATATGACGTTGACCTAGCGCTTTTAATTTGCTTTCATCTTCATTTTTATTCTTTTAACAGCATACCTCTCATGAATATATCGAATTCATGTCGATTTTTTTTTTATATTTTACTAATACAAACTCCAGCTTCCAATACAGAATAAGTTTTTGTAAGTTCTTCAAGTCAATCTACATTGCACATTTTCTATAATTGTTACATTTTATGCCAATATTCGGCCAGTGTCAGACTTAAAGCTACTCGTGTACTAACCATTATAAATAGAACTTACTAGTGATATATCAGGAGACAGCAATACAGGGCTAGAGAGAGAGAGGGAGCTAGACTGGACACCCACCTTGTGTGTGGTCCTATTTTGGACCACATAACTATGCCTGTATCTATACTGTTAATGTAATAGTGAAATGTATGTAAGTACAGAGTCCAGAAATAAAATGTCGACAGAAATTTGGAGTCCATTCATCATTTCATCTCAACAACTAAATGTACCTGAGGAGCTATGAGCCATGGCCAATATTAAAATATTCATTTTATTATAGGATTACAATAAGGTTGACGCAATGCACATAAAAATAGCACCGCTCCCTCCACATATGTAAATAAGATGATCTCAATAAAGATCATCTATAACATAATCAGTTTTATTTTAGAGATCCATAATAATATTGTCATTGTCTAAAACTAGACCGGTAATTAAACAGGAAGAGATCTTGCTGTACATGTATGTCCCAAGGCCTAATGTATAATGTCGCTTCCTACATGTAGCTGTCAATGTCATAATGTTATGTTGTACTAACATGAGTTACCTGTCATTTGTACACGTAAGCAATATCTTACCAGAATATATATGGGGCTGGGGGAGATATATACATACAGAGTAGGGACGGATAGCGGACACACCTGTGTCTGGTCCCATTTTGGGACCAACCACAGTATTACACTGTAACTATGCTTATACGTATATTGTAGTTGAAATGAAAATATGCACCACACGAAAATAAAAATGTCGACACTACATGTGAGTCCTTCTTCAATTACAACTCAACTTATGAACCTCACGGACGATGTACCTACAACCCACATCAAGCCATACTCCAACTTCAAATCCACCATCAAACATTGAAAATATTATACTGATGCTGTGACGTCCGATTTGGATCTGGGTTGTCTTGGCCACATCGAAAGTACTACCGCCAACTGCTGATCACCGGTTTACAGACCAGACAATGGAACACTTCACGAAACCACTATACGATCATCAGTGCCACAAAAACACAACAACTCGGAGCCAATTACCATTATACATCGCCACCCGACACTAGCCATTCGAAGCCTTGTCACAAACAACACAAGGAACCAAAATGCAGAGATCACCAACAAGACCTTATTGACCAAAACCAACATCCACCTACCAGTACGAAGATAGAAGATCGAAGACAGAAGACAAACAAAAATGAACATTTGTACACGTAAGCAATATCTTACCAGAATATATAAGGGGCTGGGGGAGATATATACATACAGAGTAGGGACGGATAGCGGACACACCCTGTGTCTGGTCCCATTTTGGGACCAACCACAGTATTACACTGTAACTATGCTTATACGTATATTGTAGTCGAAATGTAAATATGCACCACACGAAAATAAAAATGTCGACACTACATGTGAGTCCTTCTTCAATTACAACTCAACTTATGAACCTCACGGACGATGTACCTACAACCCACATCAAGCCATACTCCAACTTCAAATCCACCATCAAACATTGAAAATATTATACTGATGCTGTGACGTCCGATTTGGATCTGGGTTGTCTTGGCCACATCGAAAGTACTACCGCCAACTGCTGATCACCGGTTTACAGACCAGACAATGGAACACTTCACGAAACCACTATACGATCATCAGTGCCACAAAAACACAACAACTCGGAGCCAATTACCATTATACATCGCCACCCGACACTAGCCATTTGAAGCCTTGTCACAAACAACACAAGGAACCAAAATGCAGAGATCACCAAAAAGACCTTATTGACCAAAACCAACATCCACCTACCAGTACAAAGATAGAAGATCGAAGACAGAAGACAAACAAAAAATGAACTGTAATTACTTCTTAAAATTTTGGACATTTATAAATGTGTTTTTATATATTGGAATTTACTTTTTGGTAATGTATAGTGTTTTATTGTTTTCTAAACCGATATAATTATACATTTTTTTAAAATTAGTTTCCATCTAAATATCATAAGTTTTAAGGTACAACGTATAAGTAAATGTATTATTACATTTTCTTTTACATACATATAACAGGATGATAATTGTTCTAAGCGAAACGTTATGAAGTAATGTAATACATTTTTTAATTCAATATGGTAAATATAATTTACCTTATTACACTTAAATATTTAATATTACCATACTATCAATTTAATTTTTATATTTTTTTTCCTGAGCTAACAGATTTTTGAGATTTTTGGATAAATAATGTTTTGTTAATTTCATTTCTATTAATATGTTCATGACCTGTGCTGTTCATTTAGGTCATTCACAGAGAAAGTTCCTCAACATACCTTCTTGTTTTAAATTATTATTTTTCATTTACACGAATACATTTTTTTATACAATATATATTTAAACGTCTGGAAATGTTCTGCTGACATGGTCTAACATGCAGTTTTTAAAGTAATTGGAACTTCCAGTATGTCTGAGAACAATAGGGTGGTGAGCTATCTCATTAAGGCCCATTTTCTCGATAATAATGACATATTTACGTTTATATATATTATTTCACGTTGGGAGGAATACCCGATGCAGTTTAATGCCGGGCACACTCAAGTGTTTTATGTTCCTCTCAAAGTTTACATACACAAATACACAACATGGAACTTTCTTTGTAAACTGATTTTCATTTCATTTTATTTATTATAAGATCTTAGCCTGATTGGAGTGCAAGATTTCACGGCTTGATTGTTAAGACGGTATGACGTCAGCACAAGCATTTTTTTTTCTTTTCATTAACTTCATTTTTATATAGCGCAAGTTTGAACAGTACTAGTTCAGGTTAATCTTTTTTTTCCTTTTCGGATTTATGAACTAAATGAAATTTCTATGCTTATGAACTCTATCATCCTATATTTTACAAAATCAAGACATTTCAATTTGGAACAATTACGTTATTCATATCAGTTAACACATTTTGTAATGGTTGGTCAGGTATCTGCCTAAAGACATATTTTTTTTCGCTCTGCAGATTTTTTTTTTAGAAATTGTGCCCAAGGTCAAATAATACCTATATCTCATTAATATATATTTTATAATTAAGGTAGCTAAACTCTCTTCATATTAACAGTACAATTTTTGTTTAAAGTTTTAGAACGTTATATTTCTAAACAATTAATATGCGTAGCATTTATTTTTTTATATTGACTTGTTCATGATTATGCTGTTGTTATAACTTAATATTCATATGGAAGTTCTTTCAACAATTTATATCTTACTTTATTTGTTGACACTTATACACATTTTACATATTTTATATACTTATGGGAAGTTTCTCTCACGTGCTAATGCATGGAGAATGAAACGTATTCATAAACTTCCCATTTTTTATGTTAGAGGCGGAGTAGTGATGTGATATAACACACACACATTTAATTGTTGTTGCTCCGACCTTCTAATAACATAACACACACAAATTCACTACATTTTTACACAAATAAGAAAGAACTTCCTTTTAAGCAATAAACAGTTACCAAATTGTAGTATATAGTCAATATGAATACAATTTGGGTGACAGATAAATTGAATGTCGCCCGTTAGGGCGACATGATTATTTATCTGTCACCCAAATTGTATTCATATTGACTATATACTACAATTTGGTAACTGTTTATTGCTTATATTTACATTCAACTATTTTTTTAAGAAACGTCGTTAATAATGCATTTAAATTTGCCGCTCGTCACATCGCTGACGTCAGCAGGTACAAATACCGGAACAGCGGATATTTTCCAGATATAATATAGTTCCCCATGGTATCATAAATAAAGTAATCAAAAATGCATTTTATACCACATCAAACTTTATTTTAGCAATAATACCTAAAAAATCTACAAAATAAAATACACTTTTATAATATTCAAACATTTTAACTCTTGATGTGACAGTTAATATCGCGCAATGTAGATACCCTTCTCTAGTAGTGATGTGGTTCCGAATCAGCGCTTGGAGAAGGACGCTGCTGAGGTGATTTTTATCTGATGATGGAATTCTATTCCGCGAGAGAAAAAGTGATTTATTTAAACCACATATTTTGACGTAGGATAATGGGATTTTGAGCCACTAGAAAGGTAAGATGCAATCTTATTTAAATCTGACTTTTCTATGATAGTTTTGTAGGATATTGAGTGTGCCTGGTTTCGCTTTTATGAATCTTTATGTTTCTATCAGTCTGTCAGATATCTGTCGATATTAATCAATGAGTTCTTTGGATAAAGTTGGTTCTCATTAGTACTGTCGTCGTTTTTCTTCGGTCTAGCCTAGCTTCGGCATAATACCATTCCGAGCGCCTCCCCCAAGACGTTCGCAGTGATGTAGAGTCTAGTGTACTCAGTAAGGGTTATCCCCCTTTAATCATCAAAATTCACAAACACTACAATTTAATTTCTGTTTTCGGAAGGCACGTCACTATTGCTGAGTACATTTTTATGCTGTGTAAAGCTCAAACGATGTGATTGTTCTTAAATCAAGTTGAACATTCCATCAGTTTAAGCTGAGTTTATCTCGAAATTACACGGTGTAATTCTACTTCAAACAGTCAAAAGCTTACCATGCCAGGTACATTGTACCTTGAAAAACTCTCAACTCAAGCCCCATGCTGTATTTTTCCTTGTGTTTTCCAATCAAAGTAGACTAGTTTTTAATTTCCTCCAGTGTTCCGGACACAGTAGCAGACGACGTTCTAAGACGCTGGACGATGTTTTTATGACGTTTTAATTAATTTGGTATTTGGAAAGCGTCCAAATAGTAATTACTGCAATTTTAAATGTTTTCGTCTTGATTTCCATTTTAATTTCATAATTAATGCTAACATTTTTAATTTAAAGTTTAATTATTTCGAATACAAATCCTATGTGATGATAGGCTACTAGCTTTGTTTATTGTTTACTGGCGGCCATGTTTGTTTACATTGTTTGTATTCCTACACAGAGACCTCATCACTGTAAATTGCAGACATACTCTCATATACTACAATTTGGTTTACTAGTGTTATATAGGCGAATGCAACATGGAATGTAAATATTGAATTATATCATACCGTTTATATACTTTCATTTTTATTCTAATGACAGCATAATTATCATGAATATATCGAAGTCATATAGCTTTTTTTTCTCCGTATTTTGCTTACACAAACATTTTTAACTACCTACACCAAATCAGTTTGGTTCGTTTTTTTTTTAAATCAAATTAAATTGTACATTACCTATAATTATTAAGTTTCATACCTATTTTACATCGTTGATATGACAAGTCTCGTATCAATTTAGTTTGTATGTCAGAATTATCAATATAATCATAATATAACATAATCAGTTTTATTTTAAAATTATTATTTCAAATTATATCTAATTTTAAATAATTATTAACAAGGGGACGTAATATAACATAATCAGTTTTATTTTAGAGATCCATAATAATATTGTCATTGTCTCAAACTAGACCGGTAATTAAACAGGAAGAGATATTGCTGTACATGTATGTCCCAAGGCCTAATGTATATGTAACAGTCAGACCGGTCAGTCTAATGTCGCTTCCTACATGTAGCTGTCAATGTCATAATGTTATGTTGTACTAACATGAGTTACCTGTCATTTGTACACGTAAGCAATATCTTACCAGAATATATAAGGGGCTGGGGGAGTATATACATACAGAGTAGGGACGGATAGCGGACACACCCTGTGTCAGGTCCCATTTTTGGACCAACCACAGTATTACACTGTAACTATGCTTATACGTATATTGTAGTTGAAATGTAAATATGCACCACACGAAAATAAAAATGTCGACACTACATGTGAGTCCTTCTTCAATTACAACTCAACTTATGAACCTCACGGACGATGTACCTACAACCCACATCAAGCCATACTCCAACTTCAAATCCACCATCAAACAATGAAAATATTATACATCCTCCCTCAGGAAATTCATATGAAAGGTCAAGAGGTCAGTCCCTCATCCCTCACCGGTCCCTCACCATTCCATCCCGCCATGGAGGCATTTACTATATATAGAGAGGGAAGGACGGATTTATGCAGAACTCTCATTTCCTATTCATCAGATACAGCGTCTTCGAATATACGTCTCTGCGCTAGTAAAGAACGTCAGTGGTATTTATTCTCCTCATAAAGTCAGTATGTATGGGTATATCATACTTACTTGTGTGAATAAGTAAAATGGCAGATCAGAGAATTAAACGACTTCTTCAGTAAAAGAAAGATGAAATCAACGCAAGACGTGAAGAGGCTTGAAAAGGCAAAGGAGTCAGATAGAGGAAAATATCGTGACTTAAGAGAGAAAATGACAGTGGTAAGTGTCTGATACATACATGTATATTTCTATGTTAGATTATATGTTTGTAATAGATAAAGATACAATGGTATTACACGCTCTAAATGTTAATGGCTTATGTGCGATTTTCCATACGAAACATAAGCTGTTGTTTGTTACACAGTATATTGGACAATATCTAATCTGATTAAAATACAGGTCCTTATAACCACTACGTTCAATAGAGGATCTGACAACATCATATAAGGGGTCATGTTCGGATGACCTTTATACCACCTATACTTCAGATCACATGCATTTTCTACACATTGATACATCAACTGTAAACGTCATTTCGTCCCATTTTACATATACATTAAGCTTAATTGTGCTATTTGGGCGAGATGACTACATACACGAAAATAATTCTGACAGCTTTTATGGTATAATTAGTATTATTTTAGGAATCTTTAATTATTATTTATATTAAAATCATCAAGACTTAATGTACGGTATTTGAGACACACTCGTGTTGTGTCTCCAGGGCAAATGTCTACTTGTCAGCGACGTAACAGTCTGGTGTATAGAAAAGTTCCTTGTTGTTATATAATTTTATGGTGTACTAACATGAGTAACTTGTCATTTGTACACGTATGCGATATCTGATCAGTATATATATTGGACTGGCCGGTGATACATACGGAGATAGATACATATATACATAGTAGGGACGGATAGCGGACACACCCTGTGTCTGGTCCCATTTTGGGGCCAACCACAGCATTACTCTGTAACCATGCTTACACGTATATTTTGTTTGTTTGAGTTTTACGGCCCATCGACAACTAAGGTCATTTAGGGCCAAACTACAAGTCAGGCATTAATATCAGGATAAAAGGTCAGGGTAAGAAAAGGCAAGTAAAGATTAAAACACAGATTGTAAACGTTTATTTGATAAAAAAGGTTTGCATGGGATAAAAGTTTCGGCTAAAACACACGAGAAAACTCATGCAAAAAGTTGATGAAACGATGAAATGTTGAGTTGATACGATGAAATGTTGAGTTGATACGATGATATGATAAGAAAAACGTTCATATTTTATCTAAAATACCGATTTCTTTGAGATAATTAAAAATACGATTATGTCTCACGGCATGAAACAAAGTGTACATGTCGGAGACATCGTAGTGCTTATCTCGTATGTGCTTAAAATCAATACAGTGCACTAAAATATGCTCCACTGTGAGAGGAGAATCACATGCATGGCATGTGGGAGGATCCTCCCCTCTCAATAGATAGGAATGTGTAAAATATGTGTGTCCAGTTCGGAGCCGAGAGAGAACAACTTCCTCTCTGCGGTCTCTCCGACTGGACAGTTTAGGATTAAGTGTATGTTGAATTTTAAACAGTTTATTGTTTGTTTCGGTAGACCACCTTTGTTGCCAATGGTGTTTGATGGCTGACTGAATTGAAGGTTTGATGTCGGTGTATGGTAGTTTCAAATCTGTTTGTGCTAGGCGAAGAGCAGTCTTAGCTGCTTTATCAGCCTGTTCATTCCCCTTTATACCCACATGACTGGGAATCCAGAGATAAGTAATTTGAGTTTTAGAAGATAATCGAAATGTTCGGATTAAAAGATTTTGGATTAGAGTATTTCTAGGACATCTTGATTTCAAAGCCTGAAGAACCGAAAGCGAGTCTGAACAGATGATTGCCTTTTCAATGCGGTGTTCTTCGATGTGGTCAAGAGCCAGACCGATAGCACAAGCTTCCGCAGAGAAAATGGATGCAACATCTGAAAGTCGGATAGAGGAACAGTGATTAGATGTACAGCATGCTGCCGCAACTTTATCACCATCTTTTGAGCCGTCAGTGTAGATCTTAACATGATCAGGGAAAGCTCTGATGCACTCCCGAAAGGAGAATTTATGTTCTTCGGGTAATGCACTGGACTTTGCCCTCTCATGCAAAGATAAATTGATATCAGGTGTTTGAATGAGCCATGGTGGTACATCCGATATGGTGTACTCGTCAATGGTTTCGAAATTTATATTTAGTTCCTGCAAAAACTTTGAAATTCTGATGCCAAATGTTGGTATGAGCTTTTGATTTTGTCTGAATATGTCCTGGTGTTGTGGATTAAATACAAGATCGAATGCGGGGTTTTTGGGATTGGATTTCAGTTGGGCAGCATACTGTAAGGATAATTTCTTTCGTCGATCGTCTAGAAATGGCTCATTAGCTTCCACATGGAGACTCTTCACAGGTGTTGTTCGAAAAGCTCCAAGTGCCAGACGCAGTCCCTGATTCTGGATAGGGTCAAGCATCTGTAGATAGGAGCTGCGAGCCGATCCATAGACAATCGAGCCGTAGTCAAGCTTTGATCTAATAAGTGCCCGGTAGATACGCAGAAGCATTTCACGGTCTGCACCCCAATCAGAATGGGACAGAACACGTAGAATGTTCAGCGCCTTCGAGCACTTATCCTTCAGGTGTTTTATGTGTGGAACAAAGGACAGTTTCGAATCGAATATTAATCCAAGAAATTTAGTTTGTTCAACTACTGGAATTTTAATTTCATTGAGTGTGAGGTCTGGATCGTTGTGTGGTTTTCGTTTTTGACAGAAATGCATGCAGACAGTTTTTGATCTTGAAAATCTAAAGCCATTTTCGTCAGCCCAATTTTGTAATTTGCCTAAACATTGTTGTAGTTGTCGTTCTATAGTGTATATTGTAAGTTAAAATGTACCATAACAAAATAAAATGTCAACACAACTTTGGAGTTCTTCATCATTCAACTCTACATCAACACATCAACTACGTGAATCTCACGGACGATCAAGCCATACTCCATCATCAACATTGAAAATATTATACTTTTTTTTCAAACCATTTCGTCCCCTGAAATTCACTTTCAAGATTCTGATGGTAACAATTTAATTGGGCATTCCCCTTAAGGGATGTTGTCAGAAGGATCTGTATTTTAATCAGATTGATCATTTTCATGTGTCAAAAATAATTTTGATATCGTTTTACTTTAGACTGTTAGCAAATATATGCATAGGGTTATGTTTGTTTGTTGATGGGTTTTAGGAGACGAGGTCCTAAAGGAAAGATAGCCATAATATCTTTAAGTCTGTTTTTTTAAATGTAATGTCTCTCTGATACCTTCGATAAATGTAAGTGTTGTTGTCAAAAATATTAATGATTGTTTATTTATTCTTTTCCCCATCTTGCTACGCATGTAGAAAGGAGGCGTAAAATCCAAAGTATGGCAGGAATTGCATAAAGCTGCAAAAACCGCTCGGGTGATTCCAGTACAAGTATCCGTCATAATAATAGATTAAATTCTCAGGCGGTCCATCTTCGGAATCAAATGGGACTGAACATCACTGTAAAAATGTGGAAGTCGATTTAAAACAAACTCGGAATGGACCAGACATACATGTATATCAGAAAGGCACAAAGAAACAAAACATAATTAAAGATGCTCCATCGCCGACAGGGCTTGTTTGTTTGTTTGTTTGAGTTTTACGGCCCATCGACAACTAAGGTCATTTAGGGCCAAACTACAAGTCAGGCATAAATATCAGGACAAAAGATCAGGGTAAGAAAAGGCAAGTAATAACATCTGGAAGTCGGATAGAGGAACAGTTATCAGATGTACAGCATGCTGCCGCAACTTTATCACCGTTTGACAAACATTTACACGTAGGCACAAATTCACATTGGGTATAAAAGGGTCTGACTAGGGAGATACATACTGAGATATACACAGGGACACACACTTTTGTGTGGCCCCATTGGGGGTCCATAATGTCGGGCAGTGTAAATTGTACTCCTATGCACCATATGTATATTTGATGTAAATACAGCAGAATAAAACGTCGACTAGATACTGGGAGTCCTTCATCTTTCAACTCTACAACTTCATATACCTGTCGGACCATGGAACTACAAGCTACATCCAGCATACACCAACTCACATTTAAAGAAAAGTAATTTCATCATAATGGACATCATAATGGACAGACAGGTCCTGGTCTGGCAGTGACGTCATCAAAACCCCAGCATCCACAGGTTTACAAGAGTCCTGATAGTTTGTTTGATTAATTAACGTCCTATTAACAGCTATGGTCATATAAGGACGGCCTCCCATGTATGCGGTGTGTTGCGTGTAGGAAGTGCGAGGTGAGTGTTTTTGGGAGACTGCGGTACGTTCGTGTTGTGTCTTGTATAATGGAACTTTTGCCTTTTTATAGTGCAATATCATTGAACCATGCCGACGAAAAAACTAAGCAACACACCCCACCCGGTCACATTATACTGACAACGAGCGAACCAGTCGTCCCACTCCCTATATGCTGAGCGCTAAGCAGGAGCAGAAACTACCACTTTTATAGACTTTGGTGTGTCTCGGCCAGGGGACAGAACCCAGAGCCTTCCTCACAGGGGAGAAGGCTTAACGCAAGGCCAAAAGTGAGGCGGTGCCAAGGGTGGCATTAGGAAACATAAAGTCAGTTAGGGAGAAGAGAAAAGATAAGATCCTAAATTTAGTCGCCTTTTACGATCATGCAATAGGGGCAGCAGGTACAATTCTAACGCCATATCTGTAGGGCAGAGCTACCAACCCGTGTTTTGAGTCCTACATATCCACACCACAACAGAACATACAACAAAACCGACAGAACTTCAACTTTTCATTGGCGCCATGCAGAGAAAGCAACCTGGGTTTGGACACTTCGCAAAGCTACTACCACATACCATCATTGGTTAACAGGTACGTGGATTGGTCATATTAGCTCTTTTATTAGTGAATATTTGTACCACGTATTTATTTTTCTGGCACAAAACAATATTACTGTGTTGCCATGGCTATATCTCCACTGAGAACCGTACTTATTCTTAGTGATAATTATTGTTTGACTTTATATACAATAAACTAAAACCAGTATGTAGATTTACTTTGAAGTATACATATAAAACGAACAGAAAAACACAGACATGCACCACAGGGAGTTGACCACATACACCTTACGCACACATATACACCAAAATAAAAAAAAAACTCATAATTGTCTTATGGAAATATTTGATACTATGAATTTAATAACCTTGTTTGTTATTTTTTCACTACGATAAGTTACCACATTTAACATTTTGACTGTTTTATCATTTTTATCACTGATACTACTATTTCTCTCCCGTGGCATGTTCTTGAGTTATGTTGATTGTTTTCATCACAAATTTAAGAGATTCCTCAATGTCATTAGTACTTATTAGTTGAAATGTTACGTGATAGGTCCCATTATCTCTATGACAAATAAATAATCATGTTTCAACTATTTATTGATACGTATAAAGTTATTGAGTGATTAGTTTATATCTTTTATTCTTCAAAATAGTTTTTCTATATCTCTATTGATGTCATGGTATAATAAGTAATATATTTGTGATTGGTACAATTATTTGCAAAGAAAAGAGTGAAACGTCAAATCTACAAAAACTTGTCACTTTTGATTCACAAGTGAAAAATCTGAATCCAAGCCACAGAAGAATCATCTATAGTACAGCCTCCAGTGATAGAAGTGGAGCAGTAATTCCTTATAACGATGACTTTATTATGTCTACATTGTCTATTGACTTGTTTGTGTATGCCGTTTCATTTAATCATCAGAGTTCCCATTCTACATATCTTCATCGAAGAAACTTTTTTTTCAACATTGTTTATATATCTTCAGCGAAGAAATTTTTTCAACATATTTTACCAAATTTTCTACATTGTTTATACATCTTTTAGATAGTCCCCCTAAAGGGATTTCTCACCAGGTTTTAATCGTAATTAGGACTATGCCAGGCTATGTAAGAGTACGGAGATTGTGACGTGTTATTTCACCAACATTTAATATTATATCTCTGTACTCGAAGACATAAACTTCCAACACAACATGTCAACATTTACATCACGTTTCAAACGGATAGGTAGGAACTGGTGAAGTTCAATGCCGGGAAAAATTGTTTAAATCTCCTTATCCGAAACGCACATTAACCCATCAACGTTCATCATTTACAGACTCGAAGGATTCAGAATACCTGATGCAGTTCAATGCCAGGGAAACAGATGTTATATATTTCCATATCTCGAGATGAAACAACACAACATTCGACGTATATTTTAATATTTTTACATGGAACTCATTCATCTTATATATTTTATGAAGATTACTCTCTAACCCCGGAAAACAAAAGCATTGACAAAGATGAATTGTCTGACTATAGCAAGACATTATGGAGAAGTATGGCCGACTGCGGACAAAACCACGACTGTTTTGAACACTACCAATCAACGTCAAAACTCGTACCAAATCTACACGACAAAGCACGCTATGTTGGACACTATAGGAACCTTCAGTTTTATTTACATCAAGGGATGATACTCAAGCGGGTACATCGTGTTATAGAGTCCTTCGCTGAAGCCTTACATAGATTTCAACACGGAAAAACGAAAACAAGCTAGCAACGATTTCGAAAAAGATTATTACAAATTACTTTAAAGAACAATGCAGTTGTTGGTAAGACAATGGAAAATCTGCGAAACCGAGTCGACATCAAACTCATTCATTCTGAAGAAAGACTCTGTAAATACTGTGCCAAACCATCATTTCAACGTTGCAAAATCTTTAACGAAGACCTGGTTGGAGTACAAATGCAAAAAACCAACTTAGTATTAAACCGCCCTATATATGTGGATTCACCGTACTTGACCTATCCAAAATTGTGATGTATGGCTTTCACTAAAATTATATGAAAAGAAATTATGGGCAGAATACGAAACTTCTATTTACGGACACAGATTCCCTGACTTACTGGACGAGGACAGATGACATCTATGCAAACATGTTTATGAATCTCGATTTATTCGACACTTCCAATTATCCAACCGATGAGTTGCTATACAGTGCAACCAATAAAAAGGTACTCGGGAAAATGAAAGATGAAACTGGAGGGAAACCCCATCAAGGAATTCGTCGGTCTAAGAGCTAAAATGTACTCGTATATCTACGGAGATGCAGAAAAAAGGACGGCAAAGGTGTTTCTCGATCGATCATCAAACACGACCTAAATCATCAACTTTATAAGGAATGTTTACTTAAGGATGTTTTACGCCAACATACACCGCATTCTGTCGAATGTTATCAATTAAGTGTTGTTTCTTCGAACGAGATTACACTGAGTAGCTTCGACGACAAGAGATACATACTGATGGAATCAATACACTGCCATACGGGCACTACAAAATCGGAAAATGATACAAAAGGACTTACCTTGTTTAATGAATTTTATATCCCATAATTCACATGTACATAATAGTTGATGTTTAATGTACATATAGTTAAATGAATTATTTCTGAAGGATTTAAAAACAATGTACATAAACTTGTTTGAATAAAATGAAATTCAAGATATCAAAGTTTTGTGATTGCTTACTATGACACGTTTGTATGAATCAAACGGAAAAAATAATACTGGAAAAGGTTGACCTTAGGGACACCACACAGTAACAATCGGATATCATCGGACCTTTCCGGCAAGCTCTGTTGTATACTGCTCGAGGAGTTCCGACTGCACACGATAATGGCCGACGGCGAAAAATCGCGGACAAATTCATGTAAAAGATTACACAAGACTGACATTTTTATTGATTTATTTCCCGTAACCAGATGAAACCAAAACTGTCGCCATAAAAGAAAGAAAAAGAAATATAAATTGAAAAAAAAACTCTTTTCCTGATTCCTGTCAGTATCAACAGAGTTGATCAACACTGAAATAGAGAGAAAAAAACCAATACAATAGAAAAAAACCAATACAATAGATCAAAAAGTTCAACACGAAATGTAAGAACACTGGCTTTAACATTTGACCGTTGAACACTACATTCCAGATCAATATGACTGATGGTGAGTTTTTTAACGCTTTAACACTTTAAAATGTGCTGTGTATCTATTTAAACTATGACATAAACTGATTAAAAAACTTGCTGAAAATGTTGTATTTTACTCCGTCGGCTATATCATAAAACTAGTGTGAGCATGTATAAAAAGGTCTCATACATTTTTCTAATTTGTTTCAACACATTTCATCACAACTATCATTGTCAATCTGATGATTGAATTAAATACATCACCAGACATAATTTACCAAATCAGTGCTACCAAACAGAGGAGGATTTGGAGGTTGTAATAAGAAGGATTGTCGTTGAGGAATTGGACAATTTTAATGAAGTCAGATGGGCCCAGTTTGATAGACTTTTTGAAGAGATAGAATATGAATTATTTGTTTAGAATTGATAGAGATTATTAAATTATGAATATGCTATTATTTTGGTTTTGTCATTTATGTTACCACTATTTTTGATTAGATAATCAATTAGTTTGATATTCACAAAAAGGTCTAATAATAAGGGTATTCGTATGAAATTAATGCGCGAGAACCCCACAGATTTAAAAAGCGCGCTCGAATTGAGCCGTAGGGAACAACACGCAGGGTATAACCACAATAGGTGTAGTGCAGATAACTCACAGCAGTGGAGTGGCAGCAGACTCCAATGCTGGCTTTGTGGGGGGTCCCATGTTAAAAGAAAATGTATTTTATTTAGATTGCCTAGCTCTATTGTCATCCCCGATAACCAGGGCGTTATATATACTAACGATAATAAGTAAATTTGTAATGCCGAGTTACCGATGATGTAGTGGCATGTTTGTATGACAGATGTCGATTTGTTCTATATGTCCTTATTTGAGTTTGTCATGGTTATGTAAGGAAAGCGACACTCGAGGGAGGCTCTCTACCAGCCCCTATACAAGGAACAGGAATTGTTTCAGGACGTTGAGTACAGCAGCCAGTCGGAGTGAGAGTGATCCCAGTACTTTTAGTGTTACAGCTCCAGCAGTAGCAGTGGGAGTAACAGGGGGCAGGTCCACGGTCCTTTATCAGTGGATCCGCTGGAGTCTGCTGTTGAGCAGGTATCTGCCAGTGTTGCCCAACAGCTAGTGGAAGCAGTCCATCAGACAATTGAGCCTGTTCACATTACGCCCTAACCTGTAGGTACTAGTATAATAGAATTCATTACAATCTTCGGCATTACGCCCAATTCTACATCAGGTTCAAGGTGTTTGTGACGATTTGGGTGTTTCAGTGTCATGCACTATAATATTGTTTGTTTGTTTAATTAACGTCCATTTTGTGAACATTTGCTTTTTGATATCTACCTAGATATATATTTTTGTTATTTTCATATTTCCTTACAAATCTTACAAGACACAAATAACCAAAGAAAAAAAATGTCACAATCCAAAGAACCACAACACACTCCTACAACATATGCTATTGAACTTTTAACGGCAA
Organism: Argopecten irradians; assembly: GCF_041381155.1. NCBI lineage: Eukaryota > Metazoa > Mollusca > Bivalvia > Pectinida > Pectinidae > Argopecten > Argopecten irradians. Next base: position 35,247,179 of record NC_091146.1, on the reverse strand, counting down.
ACGCCACAAGAGTAACAAATGCAATTCACAATCAATCTCAAAGGCTTGAACTTTTAGAAAACACAACAAATAAATTAATTCCTGCAGACAATTCGTGGCGTGCAGGAAAATTTTTTCAGTGGGGATCGCTCACAATTTGAACAATGGATGCGGGACATTGATAACCAGGCACAAATCACTGGTAATCATAACAAGAAACACCTACTTGCACTTCAATCATACACAGGCCACGTTTGTGAATTAATCAAACGTAATATAAAGGTATCAAAAGTCCAAATTGGTCAGATTTGAAAAGCCAATTTACTCGTAGATTTGGCGATATTCAGGGTGCAGCGCATGCTTTTGCGTTATTAAAAAAAATTGCACAATGGCCAAATGAACCAGTACAATTATTTGCTCAATGTATTCTATCCTTAGCGGAGAAGGTGTATGAGAGGCGTAGCCCTGATTCCCTAATAGTAGAGCAACAGATGGTTAGGTTTTTTTGAAGATGGCTTTTTAGACATTTTAGACAATTCCTCTAAGTATGAACCTGTCCCTCAAATAGAGCTTCGCAGTCCCAGAAGCAACAGAGCAGCACAAACGTCACTTCAATTGACTGTAATTGCAATTAACACTTCCGAGCAAACAGATACAAATACAGCCCCAAGCGGTTCAGATAGTCACCATGCCAAATCATACAAGGCGGCGATGCAACATTTGTTAAAGACGTACGAAGCATTGCTCAATTTACTAGTTTGATTTGTCAATAAATTCTTCTCGTATACATATATCTTATACATTATTATTAATTTAAATGTATTTTAATTAAGTCTATATTTTTCATGACAGACACTCGATAAGTCGCAATGATCACCATAGTACTAGCCATCAAAATTCATGAAAATTTCATATTTAAAGAAACCAATATCATTACCTCTACAAAACCACAATGGCTAATTTCATATGCATTAATTTTCATGACTATGACAGGTTCATCAATAGTATATGTTAAAGACACACGAAACATTATTCAATTTACTGCCTTGATTTGTCCATGAATTATTCTCATATACATATATTATGGCCATATACATTGTAATTGATAATGTATTTTTAACTAAGTCTACTTTTTGTTTTCCTTTCAGACCATCGAACATTCGCAATGAGACTGTTAATTCTTTCTTGCTTACTCACCATAGCAATGACAATCAAAATTAATGAAAAAGTCGTATTTAAAGAAACTGATATAATTACTTCTACAAAATCAAAATGACTAATTTCATATGCAATTAATTTTCATGACTATGATAGTTTCATCAATGTTATCTATGATGACATCAATGCAGCATCAACTTTTATACAAGATTCTTTAAACCATACCACACGACCTGAAGTACCTATTATATTTTCACAATTACAAAAACAGTTAGATCTTTTTACCACAGAACACGACGCATTGTTATCAACTCTCATTGATTTTAAATCTTTACATATCACAAAACTATCTATTCTTCCCTTTGTAGATAGTGCACTTAGCTTTCTTTTTGGCACCACATCCAAAAGTTATCTCTCATCTATTAGGACACATATCAATGCCATTTCGAAAAATTAACAAAAAAATAAACATATTATAGAAGCTAACTTGTCTATTTTAAACGCCACACGATTTGATGTTGAGGCTAATCGCCAGAAAATAAATTCACTTGGAGATTATTTTCGTAAATTCAAAGAAACTGTTGTTTCCGGTACGAATTACTTTCACAGAGCCGTATCAAATAATCATTATTTCACCATGATGTTTGCTCATGTATCTTCCTTTATTTCACACGTTAGGCTTATTCTAGAAAATGCAATAATTCACATTCAAAACCTAAAACTTCAACTCAACATGCTCTCATTAAATCATCTTTCACCAAGCACTATCACACCATCTCAACTTCGACAAACACTCTTAGATATACAAAACAGACTACCACGCACATTAGAGATCCCATCCAATCCCAATCTGATTGAAATACAGATCCTTATAACCACTCCGTTCCATCATATCAAACGTAGTGATAATAAGGATCTGTATTTTAATCAGATTGATCCAATCCGCAATCAAATATCTGAAAATATTATCAATATTTTACTTGTTCTACATTAATAGACTCTGAACAAATCATAATTGTTATACCCATACCTTTAATGGATGCAGTGAATAAATTTCGTGTCTATCAAGTGTTTAATATTCCTGTAGCTATGCCTCTACCTTCCAATTCTAAATATTCAAATCAACAAGATTGTGGAGCTTGTAAAGTTGCCAAATGCCAATTAGAAACGTCTTACATAGCTGTGAACCCTGAAGTTTCTAAATATGTTTTCATATGACCATAATACTCAAATTCGTTCTCATCCTTTTTATAAGCCATTTCAGATTATTTCCCCTATATATCCAATTAATTTAAGTACCCATCGTATAGTTGCCCTGTTTACAAACAATAATTTAGATATAAAAACAATATCGTGTAACAATTGTTGTACCAGACTGTACAACTTCCGTTAGGTTTTCATATACAAAATGGTTCTTGGGCCATTACAACTTCCATGTGGAAGCTAATGAGCCATCTCTAGACGATCGACGAAAGAAATTATCCTTACAGTAAACTGAAATCCAACCCCAAAAATCCTGCATTTAACTTTTATTCAATCCACAATATCAAGAAATATTTACACAAAATCAAAAGCTCATACCAACATTTGGCATCAGAATTTCAAAAATGTTGCTGGAACTTAATATAACTTTCGACAACCATTGACGAGTACACCGTATCGGATGTACCACCATGGCTCATTCAAACACCTGATATCAATTTATCTCTACATGAGAGGGCAAAATCCAGTGCATTACCCGAAGAACACAACTAACATGGAAATGAGATTTTCCATTGTGTGCCAGCAACATGATAAAAACTTTCCCAATTACTTGTTAAACCTCCTATTCAAATTATTCATGTGCCTTATTCATGCTCCGCATCCAGCGATCATATCAGTTTTGGCGGCCTCTTTTCAAAAATCTTCTACAACTCATGCACCGAATATTACTTTTTCCCACACACAAACACCTTATATATTTCTATGAGCTCTTTATGGACACCTTTTCATCCGAATTTTCCAAACTTTGTTTGTTTGTTTGTTTGCTAATAACCATACCTATCACCTAAAAACATATGGACAAACTATCAATGACATCATTAATTTCCGAACTCTCATCTAAAAAAACCTGTTGATAGTAATTTTTCGGGTATACAGCAATGCATTATTCCAATTGTTTCAGTAATAGTTATCATTTGTTTATTTGTAGTTTCGTTATTTTTGCATTGCAAATGTTCACACAAATGTAAAAAGAATGTTAAATCTGCTAAAAATGTCAAATACGGTGTATGTAAGCAAGGAAGCAACATCCGATCGAAATACCATCTTCATCCAACACAACGGAAGTCCTCATACCACCCCACTACGAATACCAGAACCTCAAATTCAACGTTATATCCACGCCTGTCATCTTTAATGCCACCTCCAGTAATAGAAGTGGAGCAGTAATTGCTTATATAACAATAGCATTATTATGTCTACATTGTTTATCGACTTGTTTATGTATGCCGTCTTCATGTTATATCATCAAGTTCCCTATTTATATACATCTCCATCGAAGAAACTTTTGTTGAACGTGTTATACCACAAGTGTCAACTTTGCTTATACATCTTCATTTTACCTAATTTTCAACATTTTTTATACACATATTCATGGAAGAAACTTTTTTTTTTTCTACATCAATATCAACACTTCAAACGTATTTTACATCTTCTGGATAGTCCCCCTGAAGTGATTCCTCACCAGGTTTTTATCGTAATTAGGACTATGCCAGGCTATATCAGAGTACAGAGATAGTGACGTGTTATTTCACACACATTTTATATTATATATCTCTGTACTCGAAGACATGAACATCAACACACCACGTCAACACATCAATATTTATCACTTACAGACTCAACGGATTTGGAAATACCTGATGCAGTCTAATGCCAGGGGAAACATGTGTTATATTTTCATCTCCGAAGAGGATCCACTACTCAACACTCAACTTATATTTAACATTTTTAAATGGAACTCATTCATTTTATTTTTCTCAGCCTTGTTGTGCGAGATTTCATCGTTGATTTCAAGATGGTGGTACATCGTTTTCAACACACATTAACTTTCATCACGTGACGGCATATGATAAACATTTATATATCTACGTTTGACATTTTTAAGTTGTTTTTATATTTGAATACTGTGATTTCACATTTCATATGTTTTTACTACGTTTTACATACTATAATGTATGTTGTTCAAAGGAAGTTTCCCTTTCACTATATTATCATTATCAATTATGTTTTATGATGTATATATTTCATTTTCAAAATATTGGAAATGATTTGGAAAAGTATGTTATTCTTATTCTCATTTTAAAGCTTATTATCATGGTATGCTATTTACACACAGATGTTGTTGGTACAAAAGTTTTGAAATTCTTTAATATAGGATATAATTGTCATAATTTATAATGACAATACTATAGAGAAATAGTCAAATTTTGAATGGAAATGTTAAAGATTTAGAAAATTTTATAATATATTATACCAATTTATAGCTAAATTGTTATAATTTATAACATGGACACGAATGTACCATTATATGGAAATGTTAAAGATTTAGAAAATTAACTTTATGTATAAATTAAGATAATGGATATCAATGAATACACTTAGTCCAGTATAGTTATACATGTAGCCTTAGACATCACGTTGCAGTGACCAGACGGTTATAGACGGTTATTCAAGAGATCAGATAGTTTTGTATATATGCCTTGTAGCTATAGGAATCATGACCAAGTCATCAGGTTTCGATATACACTATTACTTAAGTAGAAGTGAGTTCGTGACAGGAAGTGGTCAGATTACTTAAGTAGGATATGTACTCTGACATTTATTATCAAACTGATTGATGTTGAATGTCCATGTATCTCTATATAAACCAAGATTTCACAAGTTAACGGAGTCGCTCTTAAGGACTCCGCGAATAAACACCAGAAGCTACCAACCCGTGTTTGAGTCCTACATATCCATACCACAACAGAACATATAACAAAACCTACAGAGCATCTACATTTCACTTTAGACTGTTAGCAACTATATGCATAGGCTTATGTTTTGTTTGTATTTGGGTTTTAGGAGACGAGGAGAAAGAAAATAGAAAGTCCTCAAGGAAAGATACCTGATACTCTGATACCTTCGATGAATCTTAGTGTTGTTGTCAAAAATATTAATGATTGTTTATTTATTCTTTTCCCCATCTTGCTACGCATGTAGAAAGGGGGCGGAAAATCCAAAGTAGGGCAGGAATTGCATAAAGCTGCAAAAACCGCTCGGGTGATTCCAGTACAAGTACCCATCATAATAATAGATTAAATTCTCAGGCGGGTCCATCTTCGGAATCAAATGGGACTGAAACATCACTGTAAAAATGTGGAAGTCAATGTGAAAACAAACATCGGAATTGACCAGACATACATGTATATCAGAAAGGCACAAAGAAAAAAAACATTTTTTTTTTGTTGAATTACATAAGGGGTTAGAAAATATGAGGTATAAGAGTGAAGGTTCTGAAAGGGAACACAATGATGCTGCTGTTGTTGTTGTTGTTGTTGTTGTTAGTTGGTGTTGTTGTTGGTGTTTTTGATGATGATGGCAATGAAACTTTTAAAGATGCTACACCGCTGACAAATAGAATTTCTTCTCAATAAAAAACAGGAGCTGATGAATTAGTATTTTTCTTCAGTTACAAAAGATACTTACTTTACACAATTACCAACATTGAAAATTTTCAGCTTCTAATTTTACTTACAATTAAAAATAACTAAAATAATTAGTTGCATCCCGAAAAAAATGGTGTCACTATGTGGAATGAAGTACTGATTGCGCATGCAACAAAGGCAAAATAAATTATTTTGTATTATTTTATGTGTTAATTATACATATATACATGATTAAACACCAATTATTGTTCATTGTTTGTTTGTTTGTTTGTTTGTTTGATTCATTAACGTCCTATTAACAGCTAGGGTCATGTAAAGACGGCCTCCCATGTATGTGGTGTATTGCGTGTATGTTGTACGAGGTGCGTGTTTTGGGAGACTGCGGTATATTCATGTTGTGTCTTCTTGTATACTGGAACTGTTGCCCTTTTTTATAGTGCTATATCACTGAAGCATGCCGCCGAAGACACCAAGCAACACACCCCACCCGGTCACATTATACTGGCAACGGGCTAACCAGTCGTCCCACTCCCTATATGCTGAGCGCTAAGCAGGAGCAGAAATTATTGTTCAAATTGTGAGTATCGTTTATGCTCTGTCGGCGGTGGAGCATTTTTAAAGAACTGGTTAAGTCCTATGATAAACATGCCACGCCGCCGTGGTAAGGTTCAAGAGGAGTATAAAGTTTCATTAACCAATACAATCCTTTCAATGAACACAATGGAGGATCAGCTCCTACTTATACAACAAGAACAAAATAATGCCTTTAAAGATGCTTCACCTCCGACATAGCATAAATGATATTCATCATTTGAACAATAATTGGTGTTTAATCGTGTTTATATATATGATTAGTTAACACAAAAAAATAATATAAAATAATTTATTTCGCCTTTGGTGCATGCGCAACCAGTACTTCATTCCATATAGGATATAGTGAGATGGATTTTTTTCGGGATGCAATTAATTATTTTTCATATTTTTAACTAGAAGTAAAATTAGAAGCTCAAACTTTTCAATGGTGGTAATGGTGTAAAAAATACTAAACTTTTGTAACTCTTTTTGTTTGTTTGTTTGTTTGTGGCCCATCGACAACTAATGTCATTTAGGGCCAAACTACAAGGCAGGCATTAGTAATACTAAATCTTCTGCATCTGTTTTTGATAGTGAAAAAATACCATTTGTCAGCGGTGGAGCATCTTGACCTTAAACTTCTCTTTAGGATCAGTCTTGATCAATACTGAAGGTGATATTATTAGGCTAGAAACGGCACACAAATATATGATGAGTATTTCTGATATATAATTATCTTTTTTGGTTTTAAATTGAAAATACCCTATGCTAATCATTGTGTTTTTATCTGTTTAATTTTTCATATTTTTATTTATTGTAATTTAGTATTCACGTCTCCCATATGGAATTAGTGATAATATATACCGGAACATATACATGCAGAAACATATATAATTTATGAAGTATCTACCCTGATGATAGTTAACAAAGACGTAGTGTACAAATTCTCGCGTACCTAGTGTAACATAATATGGTAAGGTATAGATAGAACTTATCAGGCAATCAAAAGAAAATATTATTGGCCAAACATATTCAAACACCTACACAAATACATCAAAGCTTGTCTTTCATGTCGACAGACAGCCACATTTACACCACAAGTTCCACAACTAGAAACAGATACACCAGCATTTCCCTTTGCAGAAATGCAGATGGATATCTCGGGGCCACATCATACAATTCGCAGTTACAACAAACACATATTAAACTTTATTTGTTGTCTCACAGGATGGGTAGAAGCTTTTCCTCTTCCTACAAAAGAAGCTGTCAATGTTGCACACATCATTATGGCAGAAATTTGTCCACGTTTTGGTTGTCCTCTACATATTGTCTCTGACAATGGAAAGGATTTTGTCCAATAGCTGAATTTAAAATGTAAGTGTCTATCTTTTAAACACTTTCGAACACTTTCGCATCATTCACATCAACGCTGACATACTTGATGGTGTTTGTTTGGTTGTATGGAACACAACTGTTTGGAATTCCTGTACTGTATATACATACTGTTGGAACAATTAATTCTGAGTGGAACTTTGATTTGATTCTAAAAAGCACGTATAGACACCTAAAGTGTTATAAATGATTGCATCTAAAAGATCAGGATAAGAAAACGGCAAGAACGAACAAAAATATATTCTAAATGTTGATTTTAAAAACAGATTGATGGGATAATTTTTTCACCATGGCTTTCAGATATTTCTTTACCGACAGTCTTTACGCTGAAAGAAGCACAATTAGAGGTAGAAGCTATATCCATGTTAAAGGTAGGAGAGAGAAGATTATCTCACTTGACACCGACGAATTCCTAAGCCTTGTCGCAAATGAGGAACGTAAAGAAGAAGTATTAAAACGGCAGAATGCGGTACAAAATGTAAGTAAATGCTCACATCAGTGTGTTTACAAAATTTATATAACTAAATGGTAAATAAATGTATTGCTAATACATTTTACATATAAAAAGAATTCATCGGCGACTACATCATCAACAACTTCAACTATCCCTCCACCGGCTGTTGAAGCCTCAAAGCAACAACACATTGTTCTAGTGCAAGATGGAGAAAGGCTTGTTCTTTTATCTACCGACGTGGATAGTTCAAGGGTAAGATGATGTTCAAATTATCATGAGTTAAGTGTATATACATCTTAAATCATTGATATTTTAATAGAACAATATTTCTAAAATGTGTATTTAAGTGTTATATATATTTTTTTTCAGAAAAGTGCGCTGACTGCTACTAATAATGTAAGTACCTACTTTTAAAGTAATGACTCTGAAATTTCGTAAGTACCTACTTTTAAAGTAATGACTCTGAAATTTCGTCATTATCATTTTAAATGTGCTAAAACCTTATGTGTTTTCTGTACAATCATTTTAATTTACTTTCTTACAGGATGATGAACCAACGGCAAAGCAAAGTAAACAAGATGACGGTGAAATCGCGGGTCCTATTAATACGGTGAGTTCTCAGTTAATAAGGGATATGTGTAATGTATATTATATATGTACTTGATTCTAAATATATCTTTCATTTTATTTCAGTTTCAATTGGATGCCACATTATTTGACAGTCTGATGACTTATATGGAATAATGGTAAAAACATCTTAATGAGCATAAACGTTGTTCTTACATTTCACCATTTAACATCATGGAACAGAGACATGCACAGTACATCGACAGTGAATGGAAGATAATCTATTGTGAATCATTAAGGCGGGAGATACAAAAGGTTGTACGAATAAGTGTTATGGTTGTGAAATTGACCACCCTAGCCAGACGCAGCACTCTTGTTTGATGCACTGTGAAGAGGACAATTTATATCACTACTTTTCTGACGCTATTGAATCTCTGGACGTGGAGGCAGTTTTGAAAGAATTTGAAGACCGTCTTTACCAGTCTTCCATCCCTGTCGTATATATCCATATCTACAAGGAAAAATTTAATTGTAAAGATTGGTTTGAAACGGTTTGGAAATCAGAAGATAACCAGTGTGAAATGTTGGACACTATCCACTAATTAACCTGGAGCGCGTGTTATAGAATGATGGATTGGTCGTATACGGATATTCAACCTATACATTCAGACTATTTGTTTAACGAAGATAGACTGAAATCGTTCCACCACAGACTGAAATCGTTCCACCACAGACTGAAATTGTTCCACCACAGACTGAAATCGTTCCACCACTGGCCTCAGCAAGTGTCTCAACAACCTAAAAACATGACCGCAGCAGGTTTCTTTTACTCTGGTATCTGTGACAATGTCGTGTGTTTTTTCTGTGGTGTGCAAATATCACAATGGACTCGTTACCAAATACCACTCAAACAACGCAAGCATTATTCACCAAACTGTTACTATTTGAAAATAGTAGGATGATATGTGATGAAATTGAGGCGGGAGACTTTGGTAGCAGACATGTGGTATTCTCTTATAAATCTAATCGTGGAGAGCGTAAACTCGAACATTCCACTGAACTATTCCTGTATCAACCAGGAGGATCACATCGACGACCATTTTAATTCCGTCCTATTGGCTATTGATGAACATGATATCCTACAAACGTGGATACACATGTATCCCAATGCATATTTACAACGACTTGAACTTTTAAGCATATATTCGGATGTATGTCTTAAGCACTATGATGATTATTGTTCTCTGTAAAAAATTGTTCATATATATTCTTTGCTTAATAAAATGTTTCTTGTAATTCGATGTTTCTGTTTTTATTCACTGGTATATATGGAGTAATCAATCACTTTAAGATTCATTTAAGATGAAGCCATGGTTTACAAAAGATGATGTGGAGTATCTGAGAAAGTACTATTACGATTTAAATGAACCAGGTGCTTGTGGTGGACCACAGAAACTTTACAAACAAAATGGCAGCTATTTTCATCCTCATCCTGATGGTATGTGTTGTGCCGACTATTTCTATCTGTAACCGGAAAATCAAGAAACTGAGCTGAACTGTAATTCAATGAAGGATATGAAAATCAGTATTTCTGAATGTTGTGCGGTTAACGGTACAACGAATAACAAGTGTACATTGGAATTCAATTTCCAAACACTTTCCAGCGCTTCAAACTTTGCTGATATTCAGGACGAGGGAAAACTGACGAATTCTTATTTCCTACAAACGTTGTCTGAAAGGTATTAAATGTGAGGTATGTATTTATGTATATACTACTATTTCTGATTAAGATACTTTGATGTATCTTTTTAAGTATATATAAATATTTCTAAATTTAATACTTTGATTAAAAAATATGTATTTGAAATAATTTAATCTGATGAAATTTTGATGGTACTATTTCTCGATAAAATGTATCCTCATCATACTTTCAGATGGATTTCACTTCCTCTACTGAAACAAGTAGATTCCAATTCACCCTAAAATCCATCACCTCCACCCGGATCACCTCCACCTCCACCCGGATCACCTCCACCCCCAGCAATTCAGCCAAATCATCCAAAGTTCCGACCCGGAACACCTCTATGGAGTCCATAGCAACCACAGGTCCATATACATCCCATTCTTTCCCCCTTTTATTGAATTATACAAACAATTCTCATTAGAATACAAGAAATTATGTGGACAGTAAGTGTAACCTTTCTAGTTAATTTACAATTATTAAAAAAATATGAATACTGATTTCATTTTATAAGAAAAAAAGTATTATTTAAAACTATTTGATTGTTAATTATGAACAATTTGTTTATCATAAGTTCTTATACAGTCTCCATATTACTTGCAGGCTTTACAAATGATTTATTATCATCACTTGTGGGAATTTTCGGACTTTCCTTGTTAATTATCACCTCTGCGTTGTGTTTTAAAAATGGAAATCCCGTAAACGTATTGAATGCATCCGTCTGGTATATTTTCAAAGGCATCAACAATATATTTATTTTATATTTTTTAATTGTCGCAACCATTTTTAACCGATTATGAGAAGTTGGTGAAAACGATGATATTTCTGGAGCAGACGATAGGTGAAGAGCATGATTACTCGGCTGGTCAGGGTGACTCCGAGTTTTTTTTTTAATTAGCAAAATTGAGTCAACCATGATTCAATCGGTCGATTTTCCGTGAATTAAATTATGTTGACAATTGAATGCATCCGTCTGGTATATTTTTAAATTCGTCAGCAATATATTTATTTGATATTTTTTAATTGTCGCAACCACTTTTAACCGACTATGAGAAAATGGTGAAAACGATGATATTTCTGGAGCAGACAATAGGTAAAGAACATGATTACTCGTCTGGTCAGGGTGACTCCCGAGTTTTTTTTTAAACTAGCAAAATTGAATGAACCATGATTCAATCGGTCGATTTTCCGTGAATTAAATTATGTTGACAATTGAATGCATCCGTCTGGTATATTTTCAAATGCATCAACAATATATTTATTTTATCTTTTTAATTGTCGCAACCATTTTTAACCGATTATGAGAAGTTGGTGAAAACGATGATATTTCTGGAGCAGACGATAGGTGAAGAGCATGATTACTCGGCTGGTCAGGGTGACTCCGAGTTTTTTTTTTAATTAGCAAAATTGAGTCAACCATGATTCAATCGGTCGATTTTCCGTGAATTAAATTATGTTGACAATTGAATGCATCCGTCTGGTATATTTTTAAATTCGTCAGCAATATATTTATTTGATATTTTTTAATTGTCGCAACCACTTTTAACCGACTATGAGAAAATGGTGAAAACGATGATATTTCTGGAGCAGACAATAGGTAAAGAACATGATTACTCGTCTGGTCAGGGTGACTCCCGAGTTTTTTTTTAAACTAGCAAAATTGAGTGAACCATGATTCAATCGGTCGATTTTCCGTGAATTAAATTATGTTGACAATTGAATGCATCCGTCTGGTATATTTTCAAATGCATCAACAATATATTTATTTTATATTTTTTAATTGTCGCAACCATTTTTAACCGATTATGAGAAGTTGGTGAAAACGATGATATTTCTGGAGCAGACGATAGGTGAAGAGCATGATTACTCGGCTGGTCAGGGTGACTCCGAGTTTTTTTTTTTTAATTAGCAAAATTGAGTCAACCATGATTCAATCGGTCGATTTTCCGTGAATTAAATTATGTTGACAATTGAATGCATCCGTCTGGTATATTTTTAAATTCGTCAGCAATATATTTATTTGATATTTTTTAATTGTCGCAACCACTTTTAACCGACTATGAGAAAATGGTGAAAACGATGATATTTCTGGAGCAGACAATAGGTAAAGAACATGATTACTCGTCTGGTCAGGGTGACTCCCGAGTTTTTTTTAAACTAGCAAAATTGAGTCAACCATGATTCAATCGGTCGATTTTCCGTGAATTAAATTATGTTGACAATTGAATGCATCCGTCTGGTATATTTTCAAATTCATCAACAATATATTTATTTTATATTTTTTAATTGTCGCAACCATTTTTAACCGATTATGAGAAGTTGGTGAAAACGATGATATTTCTGGAGCAGACGATAGGTAAAGAACATGATTACTCGTCTGGTCAGGGTGACTCCCGAGTTTTTTTTAAACTAGCAAAATTGAGTCAACCATGATTCAATCGGTCGATTTTCCGTGAATTAAATTATGTTGACAATTGAATGCATCCGTCTGGTATATTTTTAAATTCGTCAGCAATATATTTATTTGATATTTTTTAATTGTCGCAACCACTTTTAACCGACTATGAGAAAATGGTGAAATCGATGATATTTCTGGAGCAGACAATAGGTAAAGAACATGATTACTCAACTGGTCAGGGTGACTCCCGAGTACTGATACATGGGTGAACAGCACGAGTTATCATTAGCAAACCGAAGTTTTTAGAATTAAGCTATCAATGTTGAGTTGACCATACTTCAGACAGTTGATTTACCATGAATTAAACATTTTTTACAATTGAATATGCGTCTGGTTTGTTTGTTTGCTTGATTATTTTAACGTCTTATTAACAGCCAGTGTCATGTAAGGACGGCCTCACATGTATGCAGTGTGTAGCGTGTGTGAAGTGCGAGGTGCGTGTTTTGGGAGACTGTGGTATGTTCGTGTTGTGCCCTCTTGTATAGTGGAACTGTTGCCCTTTTTTCGAGTGCTATACCACTAAAGCATGCCGCCGAAGACACCAAGCAACACACACCCCAAATTGAGTTGACCATACTTACCATGAATGAAACAATTCTTACAATTGAATATGCTTCTGCTACGTGATTAAATTAACAATATATTTGTTTCTATACACTTGTGGAGACTAATGATTAAAACAAACATTTCACGATGTATGCTGCTAAAAGTTTGTATACAGGCCATCAGTGTATAGGACTAGAAATAGTCTTGCTGTTTGGTTCATTATATTTACGTTTCATTTACAGCCATGGCCATCTAAGGACGGCCTCTCGTGTATGTGGTGTCTTGCGCGTGTGTTGTGCCTTCTTGTATAGTAGAACACTTGTCCTTTTTATAGCGCTATATCCCTGTTGCATCCCGTTACAGACACCAAGCAACATACACATATCCCATCCGCTCATAATTATACTGATAATGGGCAAACCAGTTGTCCAACTCCCTTATTCTACTACTTTCATAGATCCTGGTGCGTCTCGATACCAGGGGACAGAACAAAGAGCTTTGGCAAGCGCTCTACTGAAGGCCAAAGGTGAGGCGATGTCCTGAGAAGAAGAAAAATTAAAGCATTTCACTCAAACATTGAGCACTATATATATATCTAAAGAATTTGCTGTTCAACCATATAAACATTTCAAACTTAAATTGTTTGTTTTAGTTTTACGGCCCATCGTTTATGCCCTAACTACAAGTCTTGCATTAGTATCAGTGAACCAGACAGAATATAAACAATGATTGCATCCAAAAGATCATGATCAAACTTATAATCGTATCATGTTTTTGTAAGGGTCGGTCAAACCCTATCGCAATTGATACAAGAGTTTATAACAAGTATTAGCAACCCCTAAAGCATATTTTGACATGATGCATTAGCACCAGCACAAACCGCACCCCCCCCCCCGATCTCCAGCATAAGCACCAGCACACCCCCCCCCCCACCGCCCATGTATGTATGTGTTCCAAAGACAGCGGTCCGCTGTGGTCAGTTGACCAAGCCCTATCTGCGCATAAGACCCATCGTTGTGTAGTTGTATTATTACTGATAGCCTCTGATCAGTGTGACGTAGGCCGTAGTCAAGGTGACAGGTGACATATACGTGTCCGGACAGCTTTTGTGTACGCAGCGACCGATAAGACACAGGTGGTGTGTACCAATGTGTACTATCACCCCTTAAAACTCACAATGAACTGATCCAGTCTTTGAATCGGAATAGTTCAAATGTGCCTTCAGGGGTGAATGCGTCAAATAAGACTAAATGCCCAAGTGCTTAATGGCGACATAAATATTTATGACATATTTATAATGTATATATAAGCGTGGTTCTGGTTGCATGGTGTTTATATAATCGACTCATCAGGGTTGAATGCGTTAAATAAGACCGACCGATCGCCCAAGTGCCTTTGGGTAACAAATATTTATTACATATACGATGTTATGGTTACATAATCCCCGATAAGTGTAGCCTATTAATAAAACCCGGATAAATTACTCATACCAACTCAAACTGTCATGTCAGTTTGCCCTCGGCTGTATAGACCGACCATAGACAGCGGCTTATACATGATTAATTGGCCTTCTTTATCTACAGGCACGGATCGGTATTGACCAAACAGACAATAGCATACTTAACCTACAGTAATGGCGCCAGCAAAATTACCACTTAAAGCTAACAAACGTTTAGGGTACTCCGAGAATTTAATAAGACAGTAATGTAACTGTCTCAATGTCCCGTGTCAATCGTGTGTATGTTTATAAATATTTCAACAGATATCGCTATATGTTGGTAGTATTTATCGGCATTTAGATTTTTTAAAAATATATATTTGTTAATTATTTTTATTTATTCTACTTCTCCTTAAATTTATGCTTAAATTAGCGCCGTTTCAGGGCAGGTTTTTTTTTGCACGATATCTAAATGTAACGCTTTTGTATCACGGAAAATACTTATATACTTATGTACATCTGTATATATGTTGTTTTTTTGTATTATCCGGTTATCTTTGTTCCCTATATACACACAGACACAGCGTATATATATATTTCTGATAGACAGATGTAGATAACTTTTTAATTTAGATCTCTTATATTTCTTATTTCTAATGGTATGCGATATTGTACGTGAATATAGCTAAACCGCCGACGAATGGTTATTTCTATTAAAAACGGGAGCAAACGAATTAGTTATTGTCTTAAGTAATTAAAGGTGTACTTTATTCTAGAGACAAGCTACACTGTACTATCATTGAAAAAATTCTTAGTTTACTTCATTCAAGTATTAAAAATAATTAAGTGCATCCCTAAAAATCCCTGGCACTAAATATTGTGCCGACAAGAAAGCAAAACAAATTATTTTATACGTATACGCATTGAACATATTTAGAAACTAACAATTCTGCGGCAAGTATATGTGCGCCATTCGTCGCCGATTTGTACAAGCAATCATGATTGTAAAATAAAATAAATGTTTTTCATTTTAATCATGCGACATGAAGATATTTTACTTCATCAATCTTGTTCAGTAAACATTAAGGATTTATAAATCCTTGGTAAACATCTGTGAATTCCAAAATATTTACAGAACGAGTCTGATTAGAAATCACAAAAATAAGTTTCGCCTTGTGGTTTGTGTAAAAAAAATAGCATGGTTATTTATTTTCACTTGCATCTGCATATTATAAAATTAACCCATAATCCCCGACCCACTCCACCCCGACCCACGATATAGGCCCAAATAGCGCTGTTGATAGTAGCCTGTTGATACATGCTCATAAGTTGTCACAATCCGGAACTTTATGCCCGATTCGAATGTTATATTATAGCCGGAAGTAACCGTTAAAATAACCAAGGCTTCAACTTTAAACCACATCGTCCCACACATATTTGCATTTGTTGGAACTTTAAATCTCCTAATATTGTCAATGTATTATAATCAAATATAATTTGATATATCTTTATAAAAATATGTTAAATATTGACGCTATAACATAGATATTGACAATAAAAAGTTTGGTCGAAGTTGCTTGCGAATATACAGTCGGGCCGAAGTGTATACTGAGTTTATCATTTAATTGTATCGCGTTATCATTTATGCCAGTCGATTACAAATATTAAAATTACTGTACATTTTGCAATTCCACCCTTGTAAATCATATATAACATTGATTTCCTTGATTTTGATGGATTTGGGCAAGACGATGATGTGCCACATAGTAAAATAATATGCCATTTCGTCCGCACTTAAATTGATCATAACGAAAATAATCTGGCTAAAAATATAAAAAAATGATGTTTTGTTAATAGATTTGATAAATAATTTACTACACAAGTCAGGAAATGTAAGTTATGTGATAGAAAGTGTAAATAAAACATAGGTCGAATATGTTATAATATAATTGTTCATCGATTAGTCAGTTCGTCCCAGTAAAAGTGCCCGGATGGCGTAAATGCAGCCGGAACACGTAACAGTCTACCATATGGTGGGTTAGATGTTGCCCGTGGAGACTGGCTAACCATGTTGCATGATTCTATATAATATTGAAAAAAGTTTGATACTTTTCAACTATGTGTTCAATTATTGAATAGGACGGAATTTGCTCCTTAGGAGCGAAATCCAGTTTCGATACGTGACCTATATTGAAAGGTGAATTCTAATAAACAATTCGTACTGTCCGGATTTTTTGACCTCTCACCCTTGTGAGGAATGCTCTGGGTTCTGTCCCTAGACTGAAACAAACCCAAAGTTTAAAACATTGTGCACCAAACTGTGCGATGTGGATAAAGACCGCTTGAATGCGCAGTGCGATTCATACCGCACACCGCATATTTCTTAATATTAGGTTGATTAGTAATATTACGAAATGTCTTATCTTTTAATTAAATCGTGTAAATAGATAATTCAGTAAATTGCTGGTTTTAGTTCTCGTAATAAATTGCTTTCGTAATTACTGTTTAACTTCATACAAGGAGAAATGTGTCGCAGTGGAAACTTATGTATACATATACGTATAAGAAGTAATTCTTACAGTGTGGACAAAAGACTAGAGGTGATCCGCCCCTTTGTCAAGACACAAGAAGAACAAATGAAATTACATGTTAAGGACGGTCACGGACGTACACAAAAACATCCAACAATGAACACGTATAGAATATACAGATAACTATAGGGACAATATCTGTGCATATTGTCTGAGTGATCCCTTCGGTCAGTCGCTATAATTAGTTGCGATCGCCGAAGGCTTATTAGTTCATCTATTGAAGAGCATATCAAAATGGTGTGTAGTCAGTCACGTATATACTGGTTGGCGACATATTATCGTGAAGAACATATTATCGTGATTTTGATTGGCGGGTTACACTGAATGCGATTTTTAAACGGTTTTGTGTTTAGAAATATGACACCTACCAAAATGACCAACAACAATATTTTCAAATTTAGAAGAAAATTTAATTTTTAGCATAAAAATACCAAATTTCAGAAAATCTTACCTCACAAGTACAACATTAGCCAGGGGGAATGCGTGATATCGGCTCTATTCTAAGATAATAGCCCCGATTTATATATCGTCTGCTTTCTCTGATGACAGACAACAGCGTTCAAAAAACGAAAGGTGTAGGGGAGGTAATTCAATCTTAGAAAAGAACGCTGATCGGGGTTACTCAAGCGCTTTTGACCAGACGACAAAATACAAGGTAGTAAACAATGCCGATTTGATTTGTTATTTTATTGTTTACAGAATTAATCACCACCAGGAATCATTCAAATATCTTTAATATTTATTCAGAATACTAATAATTTATATAGACATGTGAGAAATATTTGTCATTTTGCCAGAAATAGATCGGTAAATGGCGACCTCTTCATTTCCCCTGTCAGCGTAATCTAACGATTTGACATGTCATAAACAATACACGTTTTCTCTCTTTTGCAACGCAGTTTTTACATCAATTATTTTTTTAAAAATAGTTCAAATGTTTATCTTTATGTTGATACCAAATTCAATTTATTCCATCACACGTAACTATTTTTCATATTTTTTTTTTAAAAATCACGATAATATGTTCAGTAAAATGACACGAAAACCTATTTGACCGACTTTTTTCAAAGGGCTGTGTTTATTGTCAAATATCATATAAATTCACTTAAAGCTTATTTATTTAAAGTGTTGTGGACTAAAGCTTATTTACAACTCTAAAAATCTAAATTTAAATACAACGTTTAGAAAAAAATCGAGAAAAATCGCTATTTTTTCAAAATGGTGTGTAGTCAGTCACGTATATATTTACGTAGGCTAACTGTTTTGCAGATAAAATTTTGTTTACATGATTTTCCGTAAACCTTCGTTTATGAGACCCCAAGGTGTATAGGAATGGAAAGAGAAATTCCGAAAACTGATACTTAACAAACCATGTTTGCTGTTTACTCAACATAGATGGATCACAACAGTTTCTTAGAAATTGTAATATATTGTTTTAAAGATGGCGAAACCAGTCGATAGAGATGTAGCAAATTGTGCTTAATTGGTTTAAATATGGAACAGCCATTTTGTGTATTATATAATCAGTTTGTAAAAAAAGAAAAGAATGCATATATGTCACTCAGGAACTATAAGCGACTACTATAAACCAAATTTTATTCGCTGCTACTAAATTTCACAACTTCTGTTTCAAAATAAGTTAGCTGAGATTACAAACTTTCAAGGAACAGGCTATCGTCTACTTTCATTACTTTACCTGAAAATAAGAATGTACAAGATGCTGCACCGTCTTCTATTGTGAAAGACACCAAAGCCGTTTATCTGCGTATAGTTGACGAGGTGTATCATCAGTAGTAATTGTTTATCCCTGTACAAGAACGTACGACTAAATATATCTGGCAATGGTCAGTTTTCTTTGGGTAAACATGTCTGTACAATGTCTACTAGCTCTGTTTGTTTGATTAATTAACGTCCTATTAACAGCTATGGACGGACTTCCATGTATGCGGTGTGTTGGGTGTATGTTGTGCGAGGTGCGTGTGTTGGGAGATTACGGTATCTTCATGTTTTGTCTTGTAAAGAGGAACTGTTGCCCTTTTTATAGTGCTATATCACTGAAGCATGCAGCAGAAGACACCAAGCAACACGCCCCACCCACAGGGACCTGGCACGAAAATTTTTAACCAATAGTATATATATATTTCTCTCGGAACGCTTCTCGGCTTTACATATCGTGACTACATTATGCAAATTATGTTATGTTGTGCTTGTCGGTAAACTCGAGAAGCGTTCCGAAGAACAAATGAACATAGCGGTGACGGTTGAAGTAAGTGAGCTACACGATGTTTAAATGGAGTTTCTACAAAGTACGGGTCATGACACCTTCAAAGGAGATTGTGGATGAACACAGTTATGGGTACTGTTTACCACCACAAGCGTATTTTTGATTTTGACTTGGTTTTTGAGGTGCCCATTAGAGCCGAGACGACATTTCAACCGGACAGGGAAATATCTACCTAGCATATTTTTCGTAAATTTTCCGACCGTTTTTCTCGACCGCCGAGTTCATACCCTTGATACTATAATATATATGTATACTGTTAGAACCCAGAGCCTTCCTCACTGGCAAACGCTCAACTCAAGGCCAAAAGTGAGGCTGTGCCAAGGGAGGCATTAGGTAAAGTCAGTTAGGAAGAAGAGAAAAGATAAGATCCAGTAAGGGTTCCTTTTGAACCCCTGTCTTGATTTTCCTGAAAATTTGTGGATAATGTCGTCTTACCAAGTCGAGTTGATATATATACAAAGACATATGCAGGAAAATATTGAAAATTGTTTCTTTTATCCTTTGGCTGTTTGACCCAGCTCTTTATTTTCACATATTAAAAATATGAGGTTTATGCATGCCCTTATTCTGGAACGACAAAATTTTCAGAATGATTAACAGGTAGGTATTTATAACCATGATTACCGAGGCTATTGTAGGTAAATTTGGTGAGAAAAAAATGAATCGTCCTATTCACTGATTCTCAATTCTACTCAATAAACAAATTAGATCTCTGTATCGCTTTCAATTTTCCATGCCACCATTAAGACGATTTTATGATAATAATTTTGCGAAAGAAATCCCTTTTTTTTTTTACCCAAACACTTTCAACCATGCTTATTTTTGACGGGCATCTTATCTTTGGCGGCATCCTTCAGTGTTATAGCACTATAAAAAGGGCAACAGATCCAATTTACAAGACGAAACATGAAGATACCGCAGTCTCCCAAAACACGCACCTTGCACAACATACACACATCACACCGCATACATGGGAGGCTGTCCTTACATGAGCATAGCTGTTAATAGGACGTTAATTAATCAAACATCTTGAATCATGTTTGCAGCGAGATCTCGCATTATTTCTGCATTAGTGTTTATATTTAGAAAACAAAACCTATTTTTTGACATCAAACGTTCCTCACACAAATGTCACGAATGAGCTGTTGATGATTTCTGTCAGGCGTGTCATGGCGGTTGACACAAACATTGTCCCATGAGGAAGACTTATTGAGTCAAATACGGCATATATTTTGGGCTGATTCTGTAGTAAATATTGTAATTTTCTACAAATTGAAGAGTCAACTTTCAAGAATGGCTTATCTATGCCGAGGGAGAGATCCATTTAACATGTTGGGATGTGACATCGGGGCTCACACAAGTTAACCCAAAAGTGTGCGTAAACACCACCTTTCCTTATTTTGAGCCATGACAGATCCATTCAACATACGTAGAAGACACAACATGAATATACTGCAGTCTCCCAAATCGCGCACCTCCCACAACATACATGCAACACATCGCATACATGGGAGGCCGTCCTTACGTGACCATAGCTGTTAATAGGACGTTAATAAATCAAACAAACAAACTAATGTACATTTGCAAATTAGGAAAGGTGGTGGTTCTTTGGGACATATCAATTAAATTACTTTTAAGAATGACGCTCAACCGATCGAGCAAAGAGAAGTTCTCTCTAGCTGTGAAGAAGGCTCTGGGTTCTGTCCCCTGGCCGAGACACACCAAAGCCTATAAAAGTGGTAGTTTCTGCTCCTGCTTAGCGCTCAGTGAAAAGGGAGTGGGACGACTGGTTCGCCCGTTGTCAGTATAATGTGACTGGGTGGGGTGTGTTGCTTGGTGTCTTCGGCGGCATGCTCCAGTGATATAGCACTATAAAAAGGGCAAAAGTTCCACTATACAAGAAGACACAACATGAATATACCACAGTCTCCTGAAACACGCACCTCGCACAACATACATGCAACACACTGCATACATGGGAGGCCGTCCTTACATGACCATTGCTGTTAATAGGATGTAAATCAATTAATCAAACAAACAAAAACAAAATAGTCATGTATACTCCTCTTCCAGGAATGAACTCCTGGTTTCCCAGGGTCACAACGATGCCAATTTTGAACCTAAAAATGTGAACCAATTTATGTACATTTGTCTTGTCAAAATGAGCATATGATCGTGATTAAACTTCAAAGGGCCGACTTGCAGTTTGTTTAGTCACACACATGTAGGAAAATAGGCATGCATTCACCAGTAGTAAAATGTATATATATGTCTTGGCAAAATGAGCTCATGATCGTGATTAAACTTCAAAGTGCCAACTTGCAGTTTGTTTAGTCACACACATGTAGGAAAATAGGCATGCATTCACCAGTAGTAAAATGTATATATATGTCTTGGCAAAATGAGCTCATGATCGTGATTAAACTTCAAAGTGCCGACTTGCAGTTGTTTTGACACTTATATGAAAAAATTCGTATTTCCACTTGGCAAAAATGTATGTTTTTTTTGTATTTTTCTGTATTATGTGGCAATTTTTTTTCCTGCAGATAGGGTATTAGATTTATACCTGCTGCTATTGTATGATTGTTAAAGGCAACTAAATTAAGGATCATATGTTTTCTCTTCTTCCAATTCTGACTTTATTCATAACGTCTCCGGTCACATAGCCTTGTTTGTTTATTTGATTAATTAACGTCTTGTTAACTAACTGCCAGAGTTGTGTAAGGATGGCCTCCTATGTAGGTATGTGTAGTGTGCGGTGAGTGTTTCTCCTCGTGCAACACGAGCAATAGTCATTAAAGAGGTAGGTATTACTCCCGTTGCCCATGTCAGTATGCTTGGTGTCTTCATTGTCATACTGCTACAAATAATACAACAGTCTGCAAAATCATGCAACACTCATTTCATACACACATCGCACCGCACACACGAGAGGCGGCCATTACATGACCTTGGTTTTAAATTGAGCGTTTGTTCAATAAAACAAACCGTCCAGGCTAACGTTGAGATCTGACCACAGAGTTAGCGTAGCAATAAAGGTGTAAACACGGGTAAGAAGTTAGATCCAGTTATACCGCGGTCTCCAAAAACGTAACATACCACATACATGGAGGGCGTCCTTAAATGACCCTGACTGTTATTGGAACATTATTTAAGATGCCCCACCACTGACAAATAGTATTTTTTCTCGAAAAAAACAAGAGCAGATGAATTTAGTGTTTTTCTTCAGTTACATGTTTGAGCTTCTAATATTACTATACGTAACTTTATGGAATGAAGTAACGATTGCACATGCAACTAAATCAAAGTAAGTTACATTGTTATTTTTTTGTGTTAATTAGACCAATGTTTCCGATAGAACATAGCTGTTAATAGGACGTTAATAAATCAAACAAACAATTGTTCAAATGATGAGTATCTTTTAGGCTCTGTCGGTGGTGGAGCATCTTTAATCAAAGTATGTGTTACTAAAGTAGGCGAGAACACAACACTTCGCTCCATCACACCTACTAACTCTAGTTGCATTATTTTATTCATTTATTTATAATAAACTTGATTCTGAGTTTACTCTATGCAGTTAATTCATGGTATTGGGCAGTTTTGTTGTATATCCAGGTATACCTATCAAAACATTGAAGATATTCTAGAACGCCTATTTTACCTGAAATTATGTTTAAAAAACTGTATCATTGTTGGTGTTAGATTCACACTAAATGACCCTGGCTGTCAATGGGTCGCTAAATAAAAACAAACATAAACAAGGAGTTATGCCCCCTCTATAGTCTATTTTATACTATCGGGCTTCGATTTCTTGAAACAAACTCAATAATTTTCATGTACCATATTCTAATAAGTCGAACCTATGTGTTGGTCGCAAAGACCTTCTTTGATGATTTTTTTCAGTTATTGTACATGTAATTACCCGCACTGGTATATAAGTCGAACCAAAAATTCTGCCAACCATATATGATGCATGTCAT
>NC_091146.1:33033327-33105827 GCF_041381155.1 Argopecten irradians | reverse complement strand
AGATAGATAGATAGATAGATAGATAGATAGATAGATAGATAGATAGATAGATAGATAGATAGATAGATAGATAGATAGATAGATAGATAGATAGATAGATAGATAGATAGATAGATAGATAGATAGATAGATAGATAGATAGATAGATAGATAGATAGTTATAGATAGATAGATAGATAGATAGAGATAGATAGATAGATAGATAGATAGATAGATAGATAGATAGATAGATAGATAGACAGACTGATAAATAGATAGATAGATAGATAGATAGATAGATAGATAGATAGATAGATAGATAGATAGATAGATAGATAGATAGATAGATAGATAGATAGATAGATAGATAGATAGATAGATAGATAGATAGATAGATAGATAGATAGATAGATAGATAGATAGATAGATAGATAGATAGATAGATAGATAGATAGATAGATAGATAGATTGACAGATAGACTGATAGATAGAGAGAGAGAGAGAGAGAGAGAGAGAGAGAGGAAGAAGACTGGATATAACATCAATAGATCACACGTTATTTACCATCCTTTGGACATGTTTTGTGTGCAGTATAACCAAAATGAGACTTTGTGCCATCCAGTACAGTCGACACTTTAAATACTATCACAATCCAAAACTTCCAACTTTTCTAACAACGAGTCCTTTAGATTTGCAGTCTAAACAAAAGTTAATACCTCGTTGTTCGGCGCGATTTAATCTCGCGATTTTTATGTTTAAAAATCCTCTAAAATGTACGTTTCCGAAACATTTTTTTGTAAATCGTTGATAATATAAGTATATCTACATCGATGACCTAAGATGAGGTTACAATACCATTCAAATGCATGATTCACTGTGTAATCTTTGTTAACAGTGAAGATTAATTTCGCTTATTTGAACCATTTTGTTGTGATCTTTTGAAACTGTCCACGGTTTCTTAACGCTCGCGATCAATAAGGAAGGCAGTGCTACTCCACCGCGGACAGAGCACAAACGATACCCATCATTTGGACAATAATTGATGTTTTAATAATCGTGTATATATGTGTGTGTCTAATTAACACAAAAATGCATATAGAATAATTATTTTACTTTTTGTGCATGTGCGATCAGTACTTAATGACATATATGACATATTGCCATGGTGTTTTTTTTGTTTTTGTTTTGTTTTTTTTTGTGTGTGTGTTTTTTTTTTTTTTTTTGGGGGGGGGGGGGGAGACACACAATTAATGATTTGCAATATTTGCATC
The DNA here is from genome assembly GCF_041381155.1 of Argopecten irradians. Taxonomy (NCBI): domain Eukaryota; kingdom Metazoa; phylum Mollusca; class Bivalvia; order Pectinida; family Pectinidae; genus Argopecten; species Argopecten irradians. The sequence goes on along the minus strand of NC_091146.1, from coordinate 33,104,577 downwards.
TTGAATCAAAATAATTTGTATAATATGCAAACATTCACTCGTTTCATAAAGGTTTCATATAAAATGAACACTATTTTTATATTCTGGTGAATGCAGACAGAGATTAAAAGAAAAATATGACAACACAAAAAATGTCTTGTCTACGTTATGACAAATCCAATACATATTGGAAACGTTGACCTTTTCTCTTGAGGATAAATGAGAAAACATCTTCGTCATAACGAGTTTTAGTTTTATTGAATCATCTCATTCTGGAAGGATGCAGGGTCGATTGCCTGCGTTATAGTGTATTGTACACGTCTTCAGTGACACTTAAAGGCCCACTACCTGTCGAGACAAAACAAAAAGAATGAAGTTTCTTAAAAATATTAATAACATAAGAAAATATATATCGATGGCCTAAGATGAGGTAACAATACCAAACAAATGCAATATTTCCTGCGTAAACTACATTATGTTTACAGTGAAGATTCATTTCGCTGTTTTGCCGTCTGAGGCAATGATAGTCAACTAACGCTCGGTAATCAGTACGACGACGGGAAACATAATACGACCCGCGTTATAAAAATTAACATTAAATTTACTTAAATTTAATTGTTCAGAAGATGATGACAGGTGTAGTATTAACGGTAAGCTAATAACTTTTGCGACTCTACAAAATTATCAATCTCGTTTTACATTTTAAAAATTAAAAATCAAAAGCCGTTTCGGAAAGGTAGTGACCCTTTATGACAATACACTATACCCCGCCTCCATACACGACTCCCATAGGTCGATGGCTGGCTATATGGTATGTGGATTGATTAACGTCCTATTAACAGTCAGGGTCATTTTAAGGACAGGTTTGGTTTGTATCCCATGACTGGAAAGGATACAAAGTGTGTAATATCAACAAAATACACGGACGTAACTAAGAACAATAGTCCAATGAACAGCGAAGATTAACCTCGGTAAATGTGCTCCTTATAGTTATATAACCCAGCGAGAATACTGATCCCGCGAATTTTAAGCGTTATACAGTGCTTTCGTTAGCAAGTAGAGTTGAACTCGTATGATTGTATATTGTGAAATGGAATCGGCCATTAAAAACTTTTGACAATGCAATAGGTCTTTATAAGACGTTTGACAGTGAAATATGTCTTTAAAAGACGCTTTATAGTGAAATATGTCTTAATAAGATGTTTGACAGTGAAATCTGTCTTTAAAAGACGCTTGAAAGTGAAATCTGTCTTAATAAGATGTTTGGCAGTGAAATCTGTCTTAAAAAGACGTTTGGCAGTGAAATCTGTCTTAAAAAGACGTTTGGCACTGAAATCTGTCTTCAAAAGACGTTTGACAGTGGAAATCATCTGTCTTTAATCATTAGCCTTTATTAGTAGCGTTTGTGTCAATTGTGATAGTCACACATACAAAAAAAAATCAATTTCTCATTATATAATTAGGTTCAGGAAAGCCTATAATCCATTTTACAAAACGCCCGGGTTTCTATAATAAAGTATGCTCCTAGTAGCCGTACCATTAATCTGTACGGGCGTAAATCATATTGAACGAAATCGCTTTGGCTCGTACAAGTCCGTCTATACACTGATGCTTCAGCAGCAGTCCCAGAAGACGCTAACAGTGCCTTATTTGGAAAGAACTCAATTAGCCGTTATTGGTTATGGAGTCTGCCTCTGCCTAAAGCGCGCGTGAACCTAAAGGCTACCTGTACCTTTAGCGTGAGTTCCCACGCAAGGTAGAAAACTGAAACAGACTATAACATGGGCTCTCGACTCGCGGAATCTCGGCTAAGAGTGCAAATATAGCTGTTAAGATTAGTGGAATTGAAGATGGAGGTGTTATAGACGATTTACGACTTAGAGGGGCTTAATGAGAGAGGACAGTGCGGGTATACAGAGCATGGGTTTATTGTTTACATTCATTTTGACATATCAGTTTATATACTGGAGTCGAAATGTACTCTTATTATCATCGTGGGTTCGGCCTGTATAAACAGCTAAACAAGGATGTTCGTGTCTTTTTGTTCTTGCAATATTCTATGAATGTTTAATGCAAATTCATAGCTAAGGCGATCGTGTCGACTGGGACTATATCCCACTATCTTTGTAATATATACTGCTAAAGTTGAAGTAAAAACGCGGTAGGTTTCGTGCGAATAGTCCATATTACTCCGCTCACGATAAACGGCCCAGGACGGATTCAGTGAGTTGATTGTAACGTAGGCCTATACACATGGCTAATGCCGCCTCATAGCGAGTTTGTGCTTCCTGGAAATTTGTACTTTAATCTGACAAAAACACGAAGAGATTGTCTCTCAGTTTCCTTTTCATTACGTTTTCTAATTAATTGTTCAAATGTACAAAAGTGCATGGGGCGGTTACGAGGTTGATTGAAGGATATTATAAAAAAAAAGATTTATTATATTTTATTGAGTTTAATAGCACACATACAAAAACAAACAAAGAAATAAATAAAATTGTACAAAATATATGTTACAAATCAATGAACGCAGGAAATGGAAACAATAACATATTGTTACTAACAAATATTTTACTATCAAATAATGTATTTTTGTCAGAATATGACATTCAAGGATATGTACATATGTAGCTCGACTAACGGATACGTAATGTGTGGAATGTAATTATCATACTTGAAAACAATATAAAAGAATTCTAAGTTACAATATTGAAGAAAGGACAAGTGATGTATCGACAAATAATTATAAAGAGAAAAAAACATAGTTGAAGATAAACGTTAATTTAAATACGAGTAAATGGGGTTTTTATAATCTAGAAATAAAATACATTGGTCATTTATCATATTACTGCATATTCGATATACAAAAGGATACAAAATCACGATTTTCAGTTTTAACGAAGAAATAAAAATTTAATTGATGTAAACAAACATTCACAAACCATTGAATAACGAATTTGCACCATGAGTTTTTTCTATATTCTTATCATTAAACAGTAATTATATGACCAAATGTTGGTACCTTTGGAAAATCGCAAACATATCAACAAAAAGCCAATAATTAACCTGTTATACGTGTTTTAATCAATTTTGATAATTAGATACAACTCAATTAATTAATTACTTAATAGATATAGAAGATTGATTACGTTATTTATATTTATATAAATATATATTGACATGTTCCGTCAACCATGAAAATGGTGAATAATGAGTCCGGAAAGTAACGTGAACTCTTAATTTATAGTACACATGAATTAACAGGAAGTGGATAGGCGCGTGCGTGAAAGCAGTATATACATACCTCAAGAATCGTTTTAAAGTAGATCAGAAAGTCTGCATGTTACTTTAAGTAATCAAATTTTGAAATTTAAAAGATTTATAGCTCAGTGAATTGTGTTTCTGATTCTCAGTCGATCGCTTACGCCGAGAACACACACAGACAAAAGTGCACATTACTCCCGAGATCTGACGGAATTCCAAATCAACCCTCACCCACCAAACCGAAAGAAGCTTGACATGAAAGCAAACGTAATATATACAGCTGATCTAATTTTTATCTAGCAAGGAAAATAACATGAAATTCGGTGACATTTTTATCATTGGTTCACAAAAAATATGCAGAGTTTAAAGAAGGGAAAACATGCAAGTATTATTTATATTTTTCATGTTTTAAAAATGTTATGAAAATCTAAATAAAACTAACTATGCTTTTGAATAAAATGATCAGATTTTGGTTAGAGTCACTTAATCACGATACATTTTACACAATCAAAGGCGGGATACAGAGCTTGGTAATGAGTTCAACAGCATTACACTGACATAATTGCTAACTCGGCCGGCGGTTGCACTTTCCGGACGGGAGCCTTTATCTGGTGTGTGAGAGAAGCAAACGTCTCAGCACTGGAGAAGGATATTGTAAATCTTATTTACTATTTGCAAATCGTTTTAGAGGAAAGTCCGGAGTACAACAAGGCGAAACAACCGACATACACTTAATACCTCTCAACTGTCCCTCGATAATAACAAAACCTGTATGCGTCTATGTCTCACAGAATTGTACATACAGACTGAAATATGTCACCATTTCATTTTTGCTTATCATTATTATTATATATTTAATTTATAAATTCTTAAAGCCGCTAATGGATGAGCTAAGCAGTTATATTAAGATAGGTGCGTGTTGGATCCATCTCCGGTTGATGCGTGCGCTTCTCCTGACTTCCGGTATTGACAGTTCGCCAGATAAAAAAGTAATAGTTATGTCACCAACCTTTTCATATTATTAAAACCATTACTTGATATTTTTTAGTTCACAAATAGAAAAGGGATTTTTGTGATGTATTTTTTGTGTATAATTAGCGTGTTTCCCGGTCGGTATGTGAATTCCGACGATGACCTAGATTTGGTCGCTGAAAAAAGTACCGTGGCAAATGGCGTCGGGTTGAAGCCATGCATTCACATTTTTACACCGGGTCGTGTTTGCGTATTCGATCGGTATTGCTATTGAAACGACGAAAGTTTGATAATATTTCAGAGATCAATGCAAGTATTAACCTACAATAAAACCTCGTAGCAATTATTTTTGTTTCCAGAGTAAAACACGAAACTTTGCGGCTAATCATATTATACAAACTGCGTAAACAAAACATGGCGGCCGAAAAGTAAAGCATGGTTTCTCCAACTGATCTTGAACTAAAGTTACGAAATAAATATATTTGAAACTGTAAATGCTTAAGTAGATTTTTCGGTAATGATTCTATTGAATAAGAATCCACGACTGCACAAACGATGTGCATCAAGGACGAATATGTGTGCCGATTCATGTAAAAATGACAAGCCGTACGAACACTTTGGTTTGGTTTGTTTAGTTTTACGTCCTATTAACAGCCAGGGTCATGTAAGGACGTGCCAGGTTTGTTGGTGGAGGAAAGCCGGAATACCCGGAGAAAAACCACCGTCTGCGGTCAGTACCTGGCAACTGCCCCACATGAGATTCGAACCCGCATCCCAGAGGTGGAGGGCTTGTGGTAATATGTCGGGACATCTGAACCACTCGGCCACCGCGGCCCCTAAACACTAAAACGTGCTGACCATGCCGGTTTGAAATGAAAACAGCGTACATGGAAACATATATCGGTGTATGGTCGTAAATAACCTTTAGTTAAATATGAGCACTGTCCACACTTTCTAATTCTTAATAATTAAAATAAATAATTTGAACTAAATGACAGAAATAACAAACACAAACATTTGTTTATTACGTAATTTTTCTTTGCCGATAAAACAAACTGAAAACAGTCCTGGTACACAATCATTTCGGTGACATTTTTATTTCATGATTTAGTAATCGGTTGCTGCAGCGGCTATCAATGTCATACTGACATAGTTCAAGTTTTTTTGTGTGTTTTGCTTTGTTTTGATGACATCAAACATCTTTTGTAATTTTTGGATAATCGGTTTTATGAATTTGTCTTTGGTATAATTGTTTATTCTAGATTCGTGTCGATTGTCCTTGCTGTCCTAGTATTACTTGCTATAGCGATTAAGCAGGAGTTACTCCCCTTGTTTGTAACTCGCGCAAAAAAGTTAGAAAAGCTCAAATCTCGCATGACGAGAACGAGATTTCGGGGGCATAACACAGTTGTCAATGTAAACAATGGCGGTAATATGAATTTACAATGCCTCATCTTCATTGTGTCGCCGTAGACTGTACATCGGACAGCAGGAAGAAAGACCCAGATGTCATTTTTTCAACTACCGAAGGTAACATCTCAAAGAAAATTATGGTGTGTTTCAGTGAGATTGCAGGAATAGACAGAAGTTCTGTTATTACGAGGCGTCACAACACAGAAGGAATCGGGAGGCTTTCAGTGATGAATTGAAATATCAGAAGCACAAGAAGTACCCTTTTTTCAAGCTAATTGTAAGGATCTACTATAATTCACAGGGGGGGGGTCGGATTAGGGTAACTGCAGGTATCCATATCCAACATGGCGATGGTACAAAAATATGAGAAAATCGTACTGTATGTTCACAGAATAGACGGGTATTTTTCTTGCATAACCGCCGTAGAATGTGTCTTCTAACAACATTAGCAAAATTTGAAGCGTAAGTCAAGCGTAAGTCATTTGCACAGAGATCCACAGACGTTGGAGTCAAGCATGTACAAATGCGTATGATTAGGTTAACTCAACAGTGATGCATATTGTATAGAAATATTTCGATGGAATTGTCCACAAAACATAAACTTATAAATCCTTGACTATAAAGACAATTGGTAGATAACATTTTATTTGAAATAGTTCCTAAATGTGTACACTTCACCATTTCGACACACATGTACAGATATACGTTTTTCTCGTATTTTTGTGATAATTCATACATTTTAAAGGGACAATTCAGTCTAAGAGAACATTTAAATTTGTACATATATCGAAAAAGAGCCAGTTCTAATGGAAATTAGATCAGTCGGTTCTACTGTGATATGCCTGAAAAGCCTATGGTGGTGACATGTGTGTAGATGTTCAAACTCGCTCGCTGTCCGCCATTACACATTGTGGTCGACCTTCTTGTATGCCGAACCCTGTCCCTTGCTCGTAGAGTAATGCATCACGCACAACTGTTGTCTAAAACTGCTCAAATCACTCTGACAGTAGTGTGTTTACCTTATTAGGTGAATTGTCTTGTCTAAAAATCATTTTATCACCTTCTCAGTGGTTATGTAGTTTATTTGTTTAACGTGCGTGACTTTGGCTTGGGTATGGGTACAGCGTCCATATTGTACCTGCTTAATCGTATTGATCAACGATTTGATATTTCAACGATATTAATTAAAATACTTAACAATGTCGTGGAATTTGTCAATGTTTTACGTTATATGTTTCATAAGAAATGTAGAACAATACATTTATGCTATACTTTGCTTCTTGGTTATGTAAAAGAATTAGCCTGAGTGAATTGTCCCTTTAAATCGTGTCAAAATATTATTTTTGAATAAAATACTGTTTAAACTAACTATATCGCCGTGGATTGGTGGTTCTATATCATGGAGACTCAGACTAAGACGTTAACCGGAAGTTCTACGTCATGTCTAAGCCATAAACGGTCCAGTTGTAGTATTCCGGAATATCGTAAAAGTATAGCCTCACTCAACATCTATAATTACTCCAAAGACCTTCAAGAGTACAATAAACATGTCGTAGTTTGAGATAGTGCAATTGGTGGTCTTGTGATAATGTCTGTTTTATTCCAATGAGAAGCAGACTTCCTGCTGGCGGAATCAGAAAGGACACATTTCTTCTCCGTGTAATCGCTGCTATGAGACCTATTTCAAAGACAATTTCCTTTTATCGTAGTAAAATGGTCGTTTTTTTCTAGTGCTATAGCGATGTAAACATAGACGGCGCGAGTTGTTTTGTCTACTTTCTTACGAAATATAGGTCAATTGTAGAATTAACTTTTTTTTCTAAAACTATTTATTTTCAATCCTTGTATTAAGCACACCGCCATATGATATTATCTTCGTGCCGTTGAATGTGGTCATTATGAAGTAGAAGTAGAAATGCATACAGTACTTGGAATTAAATCGTAACCCGAATTCTCAAAAGGGCAAAATCAAAGTAAGATATTGTTTACTCTGTTTAGTAAAGTAGTGACAGTTTCTCAGTATCCCTAACATTTTGGAAGGGTATTGAGCCAGATACGTATTTGGATCCTGTAGTAGCAAGACTCACTATATCACTGCCCATTTGCTGGTCCAACAACAACATGCCGGTGGTATAGTGATAGACTTCCATCATGTTGAACCACGTGTAGACAACAGTACAAGATCGCCGGTAATTTAACATTAATGTTACAGACCAAAGGTTACTTTAGTATAAATATGTTATGGGAGAAAGTATAAAAATCATCAAGATATTTCATGAAATAAATCTTCGAACATTTGGCACCTTTTTTTTACATACCATGCAGCTAGGTATTTTCGAGGGGCGATATTTTCACGGTCACTATTAAAATGTTTTTTTCTTGTTTTTTTTTAGCTGAAATCGCGACAATTACGATCCACGGAAATATCCAGCTATACGGTATCTGCAAATATGTGGTACAATATATGTATTTAGTGGTCACACGTTGAAAATATTTAATGGGTCTGATCAGGGAATTTCTTTATTTTTTACCGCAGAAAAGAAAAAAATCCTTATACATTGAATATATGTTAGTATTTCATCTCTCGCTGACGGTTTTAGTTTTTTGGTATTCTGTAAACCAACTTATTTTTCACGCGTGATTATTTCGCAGATTTTGCGTGTAATGATAAAAAGAAAATTAAATCGCCACAACACTTATTTTCGGTAAAGTAGATTTCTAGATGTCCAGATCGCGAAATGAAACACGGAAAATGACCTTATGTACATAAACACAAAATCTAGTCACCACTAAAACATTTTTTTACAGTACATGAAGACCTATGTTACGTTTAGTTTCTATTTAGCCTAACACATAATTGGGCTGATTACAAGTAAACACTTATAATGAGATTAATAAAAAATTTCAACCACTGTGGAAACTGGAAAATCTCAACCCGAGAGAAAAGATTTTTAAGTTGTCAAAAACGACGCTTCATCGAGTGTTTGACAGCTTAAGAATCTTACCCCGAGAGTTGAGATTTCCTCCCCACAGAAGGTGAATGATTCTTTTACTCTCATCCATTGCATCACTTTGTCTCTCTTATAAATGTGCAAGCGAGGATGATGTGACCTCCTGGAATCGCATTCTTGGTGATGTTATTTCATTGTTGTCATGCCGACAAGATACTGTTGTTGTGACGTCATACCATCTTTGAGCACGTGCATAGATCCCGTGTAGCTTGTCTTTACTCTAGGGTGAGGTAGGAAAAAATCTCACACTGGTAAAACTGTGGATATCCCTGTCTGGGGTAAGAGAAAGAAAAAATCTCACACCGGTAAAACTGTGGATATCCCTGTCTGGGGTAAGAGAAAGAAAAAATCTCACACCGGTAAAACTGTGGATATCCCTATCTGGCGTAAGAGAAAGAAAAAAATCACACTGGTAAAACTGTGGATATGCCTGTCTGGGGTAAGAGAAAGAAAAAATCTCACACCGGTAAAACTGTGGATATCCCTGTCTGGGGTAAGAGAAAAGAAAAAAAAACACCTGTAAAATTGTGGATATCCCTATCTGGCGTAAGAGAAAGAAAAAAACACACTGGTAAAACTGTAGATATCCCTGTCTGGGGTAAGAGAAAGAAAAAATCTCACACCGGTAAAACTGTGGATATCCCTGTCTGGGGTAAGAGAAAGAAAAAAAAAACACACTGGTAAAACTGTAGATATGCCTGTCTGGGGTAAGAGAAAGAAAAAATCTCACACCGGTAAAACTGTAGATATGCCTGTCTGGGGTAAGAGAAAGAAAAAATCTCACACCGGTAAAACTGTGTGGATATCCCTGTCTGGGGTAAGAGAAAATAATTTCAGATATTGTCTTAAGGATGTACACCTCTGAGAAGTCAAAAGTTTCTTCTATTAAAATCTTTTCCCATATACATTTTCGGAATTAGGAGTTCATACCTTAGAAGAAAACGGAAGGAAAATATATGTCCTTGTGCTCGATTTTGAGCTATTTTCATTCAGAGGTACTGAATAACAAAAATTGGAATTTATGTGAATTTTGCCTTTTTTACCATATAAATGAGATATTAAAAGTTTGCAGAATGTCTTTCGCAGTAGTTTTTTTTTTAATAAAATATCAGTTATAACTGATATTTTTTTCTCAGAATAACATCATATGCTAACCCAACCTCTTAATTGTGAGCTACAAAAGGCACCATTTTCAGTCATATTTTGGCAAATTTAACCCTCTATAGAAACAGTTCTGGTATTATCTATTTGTAAATATTTTGCATGTCAATAGAAGAAAGGTTGCCTTTCTACATTAGGTAGAACTATTGGGGGTCCATGTGCTAACTTTTTTGCCTCCTTAAATATTTGTTATTTTTCAGTGTCAAGGAGTGAAAAATAGAAGTGCTTAAATTACCATTTAATGTAAAAATGAAGTAATAAAAGCATATTATTTCACACATTAATGCTCAATATTTTAATTACCGCGAACATGGTAAAGATTCACAGCAAAACTTAGCTCGATACAGCTAAAAATACTTGCTCCGCTGTGATGATGTCAGAAAAAAACCTAATTAAAATGAAAAAGGCAAAACATTAGCTCTACTCAAAACAACAAAAAGACACATTTTCAAAATGGCCGTATAAAAATGTATTTAAAATAGAAATGTATTTTTTTGACAAAATTTGCAACTGGTAACTTGCTACAGATATTGATACATTGTATTGGAACATCGCATAACTTCTTTGATCGATGTGGAAACGAGACTTAGACAGGACTGAATCCTCAGAGGAATGCGTCCTTAAACATAGACCAGTAGATAAACACAATAATAATAATAATCATACAGCCTTTAATTATTGTTTGTGTGTTGTAGTTTTTAATGATTCTGATCATTACGGAGTGACAGCTAACCTTATAAAATTACACAAGACTTACTCGTTTGGTTGCGCTCCAGGAAAAGCAAGTGATCGGGTATCACATCGTTCTTAGGTGGGTGTCTGACGTCATTGCTTACGTCATTAACACATATTATCCAATAAATTTAACATCCGGTTTATCTAGGTGATGTTAATGACACCTTATAATCGTGGTAATCTGTGAGCGGTTGATATGTGTATCAGGAATCTGACATTTGCATAATTAAAATGACGTTAATTATGATTTGTATCCGTCGTCAAATACTTCTGTTACATGTTTCATCTGAGTATAAGATTCAGTGGTCAGTCTAGATCTCAAACCTGGGACCTTAGAACGCTATTTGGTAACCTATGATCGATGCAGTCCAATATTTTGTTACACTCCTCCCTTCTTCTCACAAATTCGCACTTGAAGAAACATTATACTCTTGGAAACCTTCGTCGGTATTTTATTGAGGGCAATTTGTGACAGGGGAGTGGAAAATATAGTGGCAGGACCTGGTGTCGAACCCAGAACCTCCGAACACTGGCTGGATATTTTGATTTTTATAATTATCTTAAGTAACCTTGTAATTTAGTAATCATTTATTAATAAATAAGATTATGATTGGATAAGTGTTGTTTCGGGTTATGTTAATGGTATACACAAATATATATATATGAACTCCTGTTTTCTATAAAGCAAAACTACACTGTTTATTTACGAAAATTTTGACTATCGTTTATTTATACATTAGATTAAAATATTTTATTATTTTTTCTTTCCAAGATTACAGAGATGACATCCGGCTTTCCAGCAAAGCTTCCTTCATTTGTTGATCGAGTTTGGGTTGAACCAGAGTTGAATGTAAGTTAAGTTTAAAGGGACAATTCAATGAGGCTAGTTCTGTTACATAACCACGAAGCAAAATATGAGATAAATGTATTGCTTCAGTAGGCTTTTCTGACATATCACAGTAAAACCAACTAATCTAATTTCTGTTAGAACTGGTTTGTTTCCGAAATATGTGCAAATTTTAATGTATTCTTAGAAACAAAGGAAATCATAGACATGTGAGGTTGTTGATCCAGATTATCAAATAAGATAGAGATTTTTTAAACAAACAGAATATAGCGTAACATATGAATTTTTGACTAATTTTAGCCATCCCCTGTGCCTAGGAAATACTTCAGAAATAATGCATCATACAGATTTTTTGTTTGTTTGAGTTTTACGGCCCATCGACAACTATGGTCATTTAGGGCCATCATCATAAAGATATTGACACTATATCAATAAATTTTTAAAACAAACCGAATCATTCCTATGTTTTTTTTATTTATTTGGTGAGTATTTATTTGCATAGTGCTGGCGAAATCATTTTAATAACAAAATTGTAATCTTAGTGATATGAAATCAATTTTGTATCAACACATTATTTTTTCTTATGTCATGTATTATTTGTATTTCTCTCTTAAACTCGACAAAGCGTTTTACACGGTAGAATGTAGTATCATTATTCAAGGAAAATAACAGTTCATTTCGTTTGTTATAACGCAGTCAGATTTTGGCAAAAATAAGATTGAAATTTCGGATATTTAAACAATAATAATCCCATAAAAATAAATTCATCAAATACATAGAACAGAATTAACGATAACCTGAAAAAAACCCATTGAAACATGCCTTTTTAACGATATCAGTCTTAATCAGACAATATGAAATCGTCATGTTTTTTTTTTCCATTCAGGGTCACATCCGGGTCATTTCTGGGTCACATCCGGGTTATGTCTTGATCAATGAATACTTAATATCAATAAAGATGTGGTAAACAATTTTATGTCCTACGCAAAATTTTAGTTTGGTAGTTAATGAATTTATGTGTTTTTTTTTTGTTCGGTAGAATTGGCCCATCAGATTATTGGGAAGCGAACAAGGTTGACGTGTACTTCTGTATCACACGTGTTTCAGTACGTGCCTGAAGCCCCAATGTCTAATTGTTTCCTGCGATAGAACACACGGTTCTACACTTGTTTTTGCCTCCTTAAGGAGATATGCCTTAATTGTTAATGAAACAGTCACCAAACATGAAACATCTACAGCTATGCACTAATAACACGATAGGATATCTTGTATCGCTTGTTTGGGGTAATTAAACGCCAGCTTATAACCCGTAATAACATACTATTTCATTGAGAATTTCTGTCGTCTGTTTCAAGGTATTTCTCTTCTGAGAAGTTAGCAATAAACCAAGAATCGATAAGATGATACAACGAGCGCCCACACCTGTCTATATTCTCCAGACACCTGCGGATATAAAGGACCAAAACCGCTGATAAAGACGGTTATTTTTTTCACAAAACCCAAACTAAGAGATATGATTAGAACGGAAATGCCTTACGTAAGGACAACGACCTACCCTTAAAATGTGTGAAGGTCGCATTTCATTGTGTTTATAAGAAACGGTTATTTTTAGAACCGTTTTCTTCGTCTCAGAGACGCAGGTGTGAGGTTTGACTTTGAGAAAATGTTCTCTTTATCAAATAGTGGGTCGTTTTGGTGCCACAGGTGTTATATCTGTGAAATTCATTTTATTCCCAATTCTTTAATTTCCGATTTCAAACATCGATTATAGATAGACAATACTGGGATGCAAGGTATTGTTCTTATAAAAAATCAGTTCCGTTCTTTGAAAACGTGCAGGTGGTATGAAAAACGCTGAGAACGTCATGATCTTGGGTTATCTTAATTTGTTCTGCCTAAAAAAATTTAGGAATTGTAATCGTTGGAAAGCAATATTCTAAAACAGAAAAAGTAGAGAAGAATATGAAGAAGTAGGAGGAGTAGGATCAGAATGAAGAAGAAAATACGAAGAACGGAAGTATATTAATTTTAGTCTCCAAGCTTACTATGCCTTTCTGTGTTCACGGAATTCCAAATATGAACGGAAAAAGATGTTTTATAACAAGAAAAACTTTGGACAGGAAAGCATTAACTGTTGAAACATTGATTAATCATTAATTATACATTTTAATTTCATTCGTTACATGAATGACACAATTACATATTTTGTCAAACGCTGATGAGGGTTTTGTTTACCGACAGTGACTTTCATTTAACTTGAACAAATATGAATTGTTTATGTCATGAATAAATGATATCAAATGGTGGAGTTGCTTTGGTCTGTGACTTAATTGACGTCTGCCTCAAACGATTTTGCTTGGAACAATAATCTAAATTAAATATAGACTGATAATCATGATATTATGACATATATTTTAGAAAGGTATATGGCTGTGTGTTCTGTATCCGAATTAAGTGTCGGATGATAACGTTGTGTTGTGTTCGTTAGTCCAGTATTTAGCGTACTCTGTTCTCTAGACACATGATCAATGATCTGTGTTTTAATGCGCTTTTTGATTACCACATCTACTTGATATATTTTACGTTTAAATGACACAGTCTGAGGGTTTCAACTGTTTTCTGAATATGTTCATTATTTGCTTAGTGACGTCCTATAAACAAGCAGTGTCATATGCGATGCATGCGAAGCGTTGTATGTATGGATTGCGTGCACTGACAGATTACAGAGCGTTCTGGTAATTGTAATAGCTAAACCCTTGTCCTTTCTATATTGTTGCCCCAATGCATCATGCTGACAAAGAGCAGACACTCGGTAACATTATACTAACAACGGGTTAACCAGTCGTTCCCTCTCGTTTTCTGCTAATTGCTAATCAAATAACAGAAACTGCCATTTTTAAAGACTAACGTATCGTTTTAATGTACAATAATGACATATCAGAATGTCTCATAGAACACAAACATATTGTAACTTTATATTTATAAAATCAACAATTACTAATTTAAGCAAAATTGCATTAGACATCATATACTCAATAAGAATGTTTTGTTATATTTTACACGACAGACGTGTCTAAAATTACATCATTCGTTCGATTGTAAATTTAGCGCTTTCCGCCTACGACCGCAGAGAACAAAAATGCAAAAGTGCATCTTGTTTATTGTATATTAATCCTTTGATGTTGATTTCATTTTGTTTCACAGGTATTTTGTCTTACGTGTATCCGATAGATGATGCTGGCCTTCAGAGTGCGACAATGAAGTCGTCATGTTTTAATCAGATCTGTTTTGAAGAAGCGCAAATTAAAAGAACTTCCTGGTTCGAGGATTATATAGCCGATAAAGGGATAAAGCCACATCCTCAAATTATGTGTATTCTATTTAAAACAGGAAGTAACGTAATATTTGAATCCAAACGTACAATTCCTAATTAGATATACCTTTTGTTAATATTTTTCGTGTGTCATGTCATTAAAGATTATTTAAGAATCTAGTGCTGCCATAACTTTTATTCTTTTATTTTATTTTTTCCATAAACTTACAAAATAGTGTGTATCCATATTTTGTTTCATACGTATTTCGTGAAGTTAGCACCTGATTCAGGATTCGGGATTCGAATAATGAACCCGGTGCCAGGACCTTATTCGTGATTCAAAATGAACAATAAAGTTATAATTTCAAAACATAAAAAATGGATCAAAACATAATTTCACAACCCATAAAAAACTAAATACCTTGATAAATTGTTTAGAGTTTGAATAACGAATACGGTGTCAGCACCGTCTTCATTATTCAGTTTTTTAATTTTGAATAAGAATCCGGTGCCCGGACCTTATTCGTTATTCACCATAAATAAATAAATAACAATTACAAATCATTAAAAAATCAAAACATTATTTCACAATCTAAAAAATGTAAATACCTCGATAAATTGTTCAAGAATTGATAACTGTAAAATATCTTCATAGATCATTTTTCGTTATTCAGTTTGAATAACAAATCCGATGCCATCACCTTATTCGTTATTCAGTAAAACTTACATCAACCGTTAAAAACCTCCTTCGATCTTTTTGTGTTGTTATTCAAACTGAATAACAAATTGTGATCTAAGGAGGTGTTTAACTGCTTTAAAATCTTGAAATAACTTTTATGTAATTTTTACTCAATATTCGTCATTCAAAATTGAAAACTGAATAACGAACGTGGTGATGGCACCGGATTCGTTATTCAAACTGAATAACGGAACACGATATATGGAGGAGTTTTACAGTTTTCAATTCTTGAACAATTTGTCAAGGTACTTTTGTATTTAGTTTTTTTTAGCAGTAATCCAATCTAGTTAATTCTTAAACATTTTTTTGTAGTATAATCAACATCCATTGTTTTATTACGTTAAATTACATCGTGTAAGTGTATGGATGGCTTGTTGCGTTCTCTTTAAGCAAGAAAACGCAATCCTTCGTCTTTAATATGATACATTCAACATAAAATGTAATGTAATTATAAATGCTTAAAGATGCTCCATCGCTGACAAATAAGTGCTTTTCTTCAGTTATAATTACTTAGTTTACACCATTACCACTATTGGAAAGTTTAAGCTTCTCTTTCTAATTCAAGATAAAAAAATTGATTCATTGCGTCCCAAAAACAAAATCCATGGCACTAAGCCTTATATGAAATTATGTACTGATTGTTAATTAGACAAATATAAACATAACTATACACCATTTAATGTTCAAATGATGAATATTGTGTATGCTCTGTCGGCGGTGGAGCATCTTTAACATATATCAGCTACATGTTATGGAGATATACCACATAAAATTAGAGAGTACATAGATAAACCGTTAATGATGAGAGTATACACTGCAGTTATTTGTTATAGTTCTATAACATAAAATATTTCGGGATGCAATATATGCAGTATTCCGTCTTTGCATATTCCAGAGTTAGCTCCCTTGCGGGTAGGTATCGATTGTTACGTCATTAGTTTGTGAGCGCAACTCACGTCGTTTTCTCCGAAACGTATGACGTTACGCTCTCAAACACATGACGTCACAATAATACCTACCCGCAAGTGCAGATAACTCTGTAATATGCAAATAGGAATAGTTTTCCCACATAGATTAAACATAAGTCCCTAATGTGCAATTGCAATGGCGTAGACACGTCTATTTGTTACAAAGTCATTTAAAAAATGATCATGCGATCAAGTTAAAGTGATTTGACTATGAAATATGTACAAGCAAAATTCTTTTTACCGTAGTGATGTTTTCGGAATGAATATAAGACTTATCCATGTGACAAAATCCCAATTGCATAAGGGTAACGATTGTTCTGCATGAATTATCACTCACCGTAAACGATTGTGTAAGGTTGAAAGAAAAAAAAATAATCGAGTCAATGACATTTTGAAAAGTGTATTAAGTTATATATATATATATCAGTTTTAATTAACAAACAAAGATATAAATCATAAACATTGCACGAGACTGCAGATTCACGTTGTGTCTTTATTGCTGCCATGTCCTAGATTTCTACAAAACAATTTTACAGTCTGGCAGACTTATATTCCACGTGTTGACATTTAAATAATTTTCTCAAAAGATGTTTGAAAGAACGACTTTTGCTGGTATGTAGGGGAATTGAATTTAAAAATCAATGTCCGTTACTACAAATAGAGTGGACCCTCAATATTACGAAAAACTCCCTATCGATTACTACAAATACAGTAGACCCTCAATATTACGAAAAACTCCCTATTGATTACTACAAATACAGTAAACCCTCAATAAAAACTCCCTATCGATTACTACAAATACAGTAGACCCTCAATATTACGAAAAACTCCCTATCGATTACTACAAATACAGTAGACCCTCAATATTACGAAAAACTCCCTATCGATTACTACAAATACAGTAGACCCTCAATATTACGAAAAACTCCCTATTGATTACTACAAATACAGTAGACCCTCAATATTACGAAAAACTCCCTATTGATTACTACAAATACAGTAGACCCTCAATAAAAACTCCCTGTCGTTTACTACAAATACAGTAGACCCTCAATAAAAACTCCCTGTCGTTTACTACAAATACAGTAGACCCTCAATAAAAACTCCCTATCGATTACTACAAATACAGTAGACCCTCAATAAAAACTCCCTGTCGTTTACTACAAATACAGTAGACCTCAATAGTACCCTCAATAAAAACTCCCTATCGATTACTACAAATACAGTAGACCCTCAATAAAAACTCCCTATCGATTACTACAAATACAGTAGACCCTCAATAAAAACTCCCTGTCGTTTACTACAAATACAGTAGACCCTCAATAAAAACTCCCTATCGTTTACTACAAATACAGTAGACCCTCAATAAAAACTCCCTATCGTTTACTACAAATACAGTAGACCCTCAATAAAAACTCCCTATCGTTTACTACAAATACAGTAGACCCTCAATAAAAACTCCCTATCGTTTACTACAAATACAGTAGACCCTCAATAAAAACTCCCTGTCGTTTACTACAAATACAGTAGACCCTCAATAAAAACTCCCTATCGATTACTACAAATACAGTAGACCCTCAATAAAAACTCCCTATCGATTACTACAAATACAGTAGACCCTCAATAAAAACTCCCTATCGATTACTACAAATACAGTAGACCCTCAATAAAAACTCCCTATCGTTTACTACAAATACAGTAGACCCTCAATAAAAACTCCCTATCGTTTACTACAAATACACTAGACCCTCAATAAAAACTCCCTGTCGTTTACTACAAATACAGTAAACCCTCAATAAAAACTCCCTATCGTTTACTACAAATACAGTAGACCCTCAATATTACGAAAAACTCCCTGTCAATTACTACAAATACAGTAGACCCTCAATAAAAACTCCCTATCGTTTACTACAAATACAGTAGACCCTCAATAAAAACTCCCTGTCGTTTACTACAAATACAGTAGACCCTCAATAAAAACTCCCTATCGTTTACTACAAATACAGTAGACCCTCAATAAAAAAAACCCTCAATAAAAACTCCCTATCGTTTACTACAAATACAGTAGACCCTCAATAAAAACTCCCTGTCGTTTACTACAAATACAGTAGACCCTCAATAAAAACTCCCTGTCGTTTACTACAAATACAGTAGACCCTCAATAAAAACCCCTATCGTTTACTACAAATACAGTAGACCCTCAATAAAAACTCCCTATCGTTTACTACAAATACAGTAGACCCTCAATATTAAAAAACTCCCTATCGTTTACTACAAATACAGTAGACCCTCAATAAAAACTCCCTATCGTTTACTACAAATACAGTAGACCCTCAATAAAAACTCCCTATCGTTTACTACAAATACAGTAGACCCTCAATAAAAACTCCCTATCGTTTACTACAAATACAGTAGACCCTCAATAAAAACTCCCTATCGTTTACTACAAATACAGTAGACCCTCAATAAAAACTCCCTATCGTTTACTACAAATACAGTAGACCCTCAATAAAAACTCCCTATCGTTTTACTACAAATACAGTAGACCCTCAATAAAAACTCCCTATCGTTTACTACAAATACAGTAGACCCTCAATAAAAACTCCCTATCGATTACTACAAATACAGTAGACCCTCAATAAAAAACTCCCTATCGTTACTACAAATACAGTAGACCCTCAATATTACGAAAAACTCCCTATTGATTACTACAAATACAGTAGACCCTCAATAAAAACTCCCTATCGATTACTACAAATACAGTAGACCCTCAATAAAAACTCCCTGTCAATTACTACAAATACAGTAGACCCTCAATAAAAACTCCCTATCGATTACTACAAATACAGTAGACCCTCAATAAAAAACTCCCTATCGTTTACTACAAATACAGTAGACCCTCAATAAAAACTCCCTATCGTTTACTACAAATACAGTAGACCCTCAATAAAAACTCCCTATCGTTTACTACAAATACAGTAGACCCTCAATAAAAACTCCCTATCGATTACTACAAATACAGTAGACCCTCAATAACGAAAAACTACCTATCGATTACTACAAATACAGTAGACCCTCAATAAAAAACTCCCTATCGTTTACTACAAATACAGTAGACCCTCAATATTACGAAAAACTCCCTATCGATTACTACAAATACAGTAGACCCTCAATATTACGAAAAACTCCCTATTGATTACTACAAATACAGTAGACCCTCAATATTACGAAAAACTCCCTATTGATTACTACAAATACAGTAGACCCTCAATAAAAACTCCTTCGTTACTACAAATACAGTAAACCCTCAATAAAAACTCCCTATCGTTTACTACAAATACAGTAAACCCTCAATAAAAACTCCCTATCGATTACTACAAATACAGTAGACCCTCAATAAAAACCCTATCGTTTACTACAAATACAGTAGACCCTCAATAAAAACTCCCTATCGATTACTACAAATACAGTAGACCCTCAATAAAAACTCCCTATCGATTACTACAAATACAGTAAACCCTCAATAAAAACTCCCTATCGATTACTACAAATACAGTAGACCCTCAATAAAAACTCCCTATCGTTTACTACAAATACAGTAAACCCTCAATAAAAACTCCCTGTCGTTTACTACAAATACACTAGACCCTCAATAAAAACTCCCTATCGTTTACTACAAATACAGTAGACCCTCAATAAAAACTCCCTGTCGTTTACTACAAATAAGTAGACCCAATAAAAACTCCCTGTCGTTTACTACAAATACAGTAGACCCTTAATAATACAAAAACTCCCTGTCGATTACTACAAGAACACTGGAACCACCTATAATACGAAAAAACACTTGTTGCACAAGCCAAAACTATCCTGATTGCGAATTTTCCGGATCACCGGGTTCCAATTACTCAATAATCAAATCTCTTCCCTGATAATTCTGTCCGAATTGTGGAGTTTCCGGAGTATCGGCGTTATCAGGGGTGGACTCTATGCTATATCATAGTAACCCATAAAATAGGTTATTGATTTCGGAGTACATATTCTGATTCCAAATCAATGTGAATGTAATCTGTTGAAAAATACGTATCTATCAATTCTATAAAAAATCGAAATCTAGAACAATACCAGTGAAAGGGAATAGAATTGATAACTACAATCTATATTTGCGGGTCAAGGTTTTCGCGATTTGTTCTAAAAACGAGAAAAATCAAATTTAGCGGTTTTAAATTAACTCGCTGTTGATTAAACCCTGTATTGATATTTCGCGGGTATCATTTCCACTATACAAGAAGACACAACACGAACATACCGCAGTCTCCCAAAACACGCACTTCACACACTCTACATACTGCATACATGGGAGACCGTCCTTACATAACCCTGGCTGTTAATAGGACGTTAAAATAATCAAACTAACAAGCAAACAACCATTTTCTCCATCACACCAATGTCCCAAAAATATCCTCCTCGCGATAATTGCCTGCTACGTATACGTTATTCTGGTCTTCATGAAGGTATGTTAAGGGTAAAATAAGGAAAACGGAACGCGCTTACATACAGTCGAAACAGGTTAAACGTATTACCAAAATATTTGATGAATGTCATAATTCTAGTTCACATTCTTACTTCATGAAAATTCAATCGGCAAAAATAATGATATCTTATAATATCTGAAACAGATATAGTTTTGTTATTTCTCTTTTGTTAAAAAAAAGCAAAATGTCACTAGTTTTAGCATTTATTTCTAATGTTTTAAGTTTAAGCTAACACCTGTTATTGAATAATATTTGGATATTTATGTTTACATTAATGTTTTTTTTTCTTTTTTTTTTCTTTTTTTTTGATATTTACCATGCTGTACCATTGTTACAGTAAGGTATTAGACAACTCAGCAAAATTACGCGTGCATGAAAAAGTGTGTGTGCATAAATCATAAGGACATATACTAAATGTTCGTGACGGTTGTCTGTTGGTTTTTAATCTTAGAAGCACGATATTTTCTACTTCCCATGTCAGCGACAGAATACGAAGCACTCTATATTACATCATAAGCCATTTCATGACTTCAAAATTAACATCCACATGATTCATATTATATCATTTACTCTATTTGGAAATTATAAATGATCTGTAAATGTCAGTGTTATTCTCGTCCTCTGCTACTCGGGTAGACATCATAAGTCTCGTAGATTGGTTATTTAAGTATTTAATACATCTAGTGTCGTGACGGTTTGATCTGTTCGCCCTTTCATGACATTATGATTAAGTTGAAGAGGTGTCTAGTGCTCTTCGTACTGCATGTTCACTTTATTTTTGCATAACCTCATATGATACACAACATTTAACTAATGGAAATATTAATCATAATGAAAATCATGATGATACATCATTATAATTTTTTGTCTAATTAATATGATTACGTAATGGGCTGGAGACGAATTATTTTGGTTTCGTGTATTTATTTCGACATTAGAATTAATTAATCAATCAATCAACAAAATTATTAATATATTTTCTTAGTTTGCGTCTTATCAACAAAACCTGAATTATTAATGACTTATCAGTTCAGATTATATTATAAATGATCTCGTTGCCATGTCTGCATTTGATTTATTCTGTGTGTTTGAATATTACAGAGCTAGCTCCCTTCCGGGGGTAGGTATCCATTGTGACGTCATTGTTTTGTGTGAGCAATTCACGTCGTTTTCTCCGAATCGTATGACGTTACACTCGCCAGCACAGAGGTAACTTTGTGATGTGCAAAGACGGCATGTAACATATTTACGTAATAACCAGGTTGTGTGCACTTGAATCCCCATCGCCAATTTATAAAGCTTCTAACAAATTAATAAATTTAGTATTTGAACATTATATTTGTGTATACTATGTTAACTTAATCTTGTTAAATGATTCTGAACTTTAAATAATTTTGAAAGCGTTTTCATTGTGCTATTGATACTGTTTTGTTCTTCGTGTTATAGAAATCTTGGTACAAAAAGTTTAACATTGGAAATATATGTTCGTGATGCTATAAAACATATCACAGTTGTCTATAGGGACTGTAGAATCAAACTAAAAATAGATTCCTGGAAATCCCCTTGTCCACACAAGAATTCATAGAGAGGTGAATGTTGCCTGAAATGATTACAATGTGGATTGGGCAATACATGTAGATGTAAAATATGGAATTCAACATAAAATGATACCCCCCCCCACACACACACATAAACATTTAGCAAGATGGATTTCTTTTTATCCACAGGTATGCGAGAGATGCCATTCTTCAAAATTAGTGACAGGTGACCAGACTTGAAACTCCATTTAACATGGACAGTGGCAAGCGTTAACATTGTCGTCTATGGGAAATAATTTGGTTCTGCGGTCTCTATCTGTGGACAATATTATGATCTAATGCCGCGATTGCCGAGCGGTAAATTGTCTCGACATATTACCACAAGCGCTCCGCCTATAGGTCGCGAGTTCGAATCCCATGTGGGGCAGTTGTCTGGTACTGACCGCTGTCGGTGGTTTTTCTCCCGGTACTGCGGCTTTCCTCCACCAAAAAACTTGACACGTCCTTACATGACCCCAGCTGTCCATAGGTCATTAAACTTATAAAGCCAAACATAGATTATGATACCAATTATAGTTTATATGTCATGAAGGCCTGGATAAACGTAGTAATGGAAACCAAAATGAAAACTCTTTAAATTACAGTAACGTCAAAAAATCTTCAATGTATATAAATGTTCTTGTCACTTTTAAGTTTACCATATCTAAACTAAGAGCATTCATGGTTCAATTTGATGAATACAAACTAATGACATACTATCAACATGTAAACTTCTCAAAAATTATTAGATTTGTTCTCTTTTACGAAAAGAAAGTAAGCGTTCCTTCATTATACAATACATATTACTTTATTTTCAGGTGATATTGATGCTATTTTGAAGGTATAATATAACTGGGTTTTTTTACAATAAAAATACCAAGGTTACCATGTGACCATCTCTGTACATTTCCATCATTTCAATAACATTAGAAATCAACATCTATTAAAATTAAAGTGCGTTTTGCCTTTGTTAATAATATAAAATAGTAAGTAAAATGCATTCAATTACTAGGGAATACGGAATTTATCACATTTTATCTTGCTTTTATTGTAACCTTTGTGTATAGTAATTTGTTCTATACTATACATCTAGGATCTTACAAGAGTGTTCATTTCATATGAAATTTTATGAAACGAGTCTAAGAAGTTTTTATCAGGGCGAGCAAAAATTAAAACTTCGATACAAGTTTCATAAAATCTCTTATGAAATGAAAACAAACTTAAGATACTTTTTTATCACATAACTACAGAAACCTACATAACATAGAATTTCATGCAAAATATATTCCGAAAATCCAGCAGAGGTCACCATTTTGTGCCGCCGTCCTCGTAATCCTGACGTCACGTGATATTTTCTGACGTCATTCTATTGTTTCTGAACGACGTCACAATGAATTTCCAGCCACGGAAAATCGCTCCGGGTTATATTACACTAGTGAAATACGCAAAAATAGTATACGGGCGAAATCACTGGATATCAAGCGTATTACGTGATAAATGTATATATTCTTTATTTGATTTATAATAATTGCAAACAATCAATCAACCTAACTATTAATCAATTAAACAAACAAATAAAAATGAAAGGTTTAAATTAATTGCTCTTAACGAGTGTATACGACGTATGCCACATTTGCGTTGCCATTGAACACTGATTTTCTTTTCATAGTCCCGTGTGCTAGCAACGCATAAGTTTACTGCATACCGACTTATTCCGCGGCTACCAACGTTCGCAATTTCCATTTCAAAACAAAATTGCGAAGATTTTAAAATTTGTATTTAAAAATCAAATGAAAATACCTTTCAAAATAAATTATACAGATATCATTTTGCGAAAATAAGTTTTGCGATATCACGTGGATAGCTAAATTAGCGAAATAAAATTAGATTACAGTATGTGTTTAGTTTGTTATTGTTTTCATTTGAACTCATTTGCATATATTTATGAAACGGCATAGAGATGCGGCATGGCCGACTGAAAGTAAAACGAGCAATTAGCATATATCTTCTGGGCAGACATGTTAATGAGACACTATACTCTATACATACTAATGGCAACCGTATCATTTGTGTATGCAAATTGCTAAGATTTATGCAAATAGGTAATATAACATGGGCGACAGGAGAAATGAAATAGTAGATCTTGTCACTTACACAGGTGACTGTTCTATTTCTACAAACTGAAATAGCTCACCTGTGAGATTTTACCTGGGACTTTATCATCACGTGCTACCACTAGATAAACAAACCAGGTATGTATCAGAAAAATTAAATATAATGTTTCATTTATAGTACGAATTTATATTTATATTTCAATTACAATCGTTCTGCTTTCAAATTAGTATTGGGATTTTAAAAACAAGATAGGTGAAATAGTATAATAGAAATGATCTGTGCTAAATAACAGAAAAGTCTCATAATTGATAATTCATCCCTTAATAAGTAACATAAGATTATTATTATACAAAACACACTTTTTCGTAACATTGTCTGTCTATTCCCCACTATACTTGCAATTTGTATCTATAAGAAGCGGATAACAAACGCTGACGTTGCGAATTCAGGATTATTAATTCAAAGACAACATATGGTGATTTGTCATTAATAAATAATGCATTATGGAAATTATTATTTGTGATCGTCCACCTATGACAAATCAGACATACTACATGATAATGTAGATCAGTTTTCAACAAGTGGTTAAAATAAAAAAAAACATACAACACTATCAAAGTTCAGAATAATCATCGATTCCTTAACTGCCTGGAATATAGGACAACAATGGGATATGTGAGTATTCAATACATAGCATTGCGTTCAAAATATTACACAATACAGAAACTCAATTATATAAGATGTCATTGATTAGGTGTATTCTTAAAGAATTCTCATTGCAAAATAGCCTCAAGAAGAGCACCTAGACTTAATCGGAACTCGACATCAATTGAGCAAAGATAATTTTCCAAAAAAATGAACTGAATGTGCAGATTTAAAAAGGCAAAGACAATCACGCGAGTGGCTTGTTCGTTATGAACATCTGCTGTAGAAATACAACAATTGCTAAATCTTTATATCCCACATCTTAAATCAAAACATGAGGTATATTTCAACATGTCAACTTTAAAAGAAAATGAGGCTGATATTATTTAGCAACGTTTAACGCCCAAGTTCTATTTCGGCAACCAAAGTGCGTTATTCATTTAATTAGACGATGCCATGTATTTAACTGTCACATACTTCAAAATTACATGTTACAAAGGCAATGCAAATGGGATTTTATTGAAATGGAAGCAAAACACAAATATTAAGGTCTAAAAAATTCTCGAACATTTTTTAGATAGTTCATTCGATATTGTACACGGGCAGCAAACTAGCAAAATGCAGCAAAGAATTAAACGCATATTTGTGTTTTTGTATTTTTTCACTATCAAAAAAAGGAGCATGCGATTTAGTATTTTTCTTCAATTACAATATTTACTCACTTTACACCATTACCACCATTGAAAAGTTTGAGCTTCTAATTTTACTTCAAGTTAAAATTACCAAAAATAATTAATTGCATCCCGAAAAAATTCTGTGGCACTATATCCTATATGGAATGAAGTACTGATTGCACATACACCAAAGGCAAAATAAATTATTTTAGATTACTTTTTCTGCTAATTAGACATATATATACACGAATATATATATGAACACCAATTATTGTTCAAGTGATGAATATCAATTATGCTTTGTCGGCGGTGGAGCATCTTTAAATGAAAGCACCATAGCTGCAGTTTTGTCGGGATGCTAAATGCATACGAGAGAACAAAAGCTGTTTACTTTCGCTTGCTAAATCATTATTGAGCCGTTCTCAAAATTCAAATAAATAACATTCCATATATTCTTAAAAATGAATTCCAACTAGAAAATCGTGAATGTTATATCAAAAATAAAATATAGTCAATTTGCTTACTGCTCTGATAGTACACATTGTTACTCTGGCTTATTTTCAAAACTGTTTTTTTATTCTGATAAATTTAATAAAATTAATATTAAGAAATTAAAACATAATGAATATTATCAATATGTCCCCTTAACTCTGATAAACAATCCGCTTTCTATGAACTTTGGGGATTTGGATGATATTTTTAAGGCGTGTTTCCATGATTTTGTATTCATAGTATAATCAGTATTATTTTGATAAATGATTGATTTTATAAAAAAACGTTGCATCTAAAAGATCGTTACCAATATTTACGTGTTCTTCATCGTGTTAAAAATGAAATACATTACCTTTTTGTCCCTTCCTTCTACCGATGTTCAGATGCGTAATTCAAAAATTTCATTAATGTTCCTTTAACGTTGATAGCTTAAAATCGTTTGTATGAAATTAGTTCTTATATTCCAATCTATTCCATGCTACTATTGTATGAATAAAGTTTCGTCTATTTTTCAGACAATTCGAACCTTTTTGACTATATAATCACAATATCTAGAATATATTTGAATTTGATATGACACTTTAATAATTGATTTCATAAATTTGAAAAAAAAAACTGAAAAAACAAATGTGAGATGCATTAAATGTTTTATATTGTCTGTACACATCACAATATACATATATATATATTTGCCTGTGTTATGTTATTGCAGATACTCGACTTATTATACTCTAACAGTGCCCCTACATGTACTGTGTTTAGCTTGCAACTTGTGTTGCTGACCTTGACCTAATTGAACAATATTCATATCTGTATTGAATTTATCATGTAACCATTGTTGCCCTCCTAGTTATACATATGTTTTTATTGAATTTATCATGCAATCATTGTTGCCCTCCTTAGAACACTAGAACAATACCTATATTTGTATTTATCTTGTAACTGTTGTTGCCCTATACCCTCGAAGTTTATTTTAGTCTTGAATCTCCCTCTTAAATCATGTTAGATATATCTGCATGGTAATTATCATGTAATTAATATCACTCTCCAGGAGCAACTATTCTCACAGTTGAGATATACTCAAAATTGCCTTTATCATTGTATTTATTATTATATAATCCAATTTTGCTTATTACCAGCATCTTTTGGCTTAAAAATTAACTTTATCAGCCCATAAAGGAAAAAATGGCGTCACCGTTTGTAACGTCGCTTCTGATTGGCTCAGATGACGGCGTAATGATTTCATAGGCAAAATAGTCCAAAAATGAATTTTGAGTATTGAAGAGATTATCTTTAGTTAATTGAATTATAAGGATTAATTTGAATATTTTTTTTATTTTATGGAGATATAACACCAAAATCTGAGTGTACTCTCATCATAAACCGCTTCGCGGTTTATTTAGAGTACACTCAGATTTTTGTGTTATATCTCCATAACATAAAAATTTATTCAAGTTAATCCTTATACAGTGTTGCTGTTGTAGATATATATACCCAAACATTACCTATATATATATATATATATAAACTGTTTTATAGTTGTGTTTTTTTATGTATATAGATAGATATATATACCCAAACATTACCTATATTTGTATGATATTTATCATGTATTTTTTTTACTCTCCTAGATTTACTCGAACAATTCCTAAATCTATTTGTACATGAATACTCGAACAATACCTATTACTATCTATGTAGCATTAAACTAATGCTGATCCGCTACATCGTCTTGAACAATGGCTGTATTTCCATTATCATTAGTTTCCAGCTATGGTCATTCTCACATATCTACACATACAATACATTCTCCCTGACCACACACACGTCATAGTGTCCGAGTGTCCATCTCGTATTAAGATCTATTAGGATTTACCGCCATAAGTCACAGGGTCACACTAACATCAGTCTCCACCAGACAAAACTTCCGGCTACAAACATTTATAATGTGTGTTTACAAAACAGAGAGGAGATCACAACTATATCTGACATACAAAAACCGCATAAATTCATATATTATGGTAACATGCAGTATGAAAGATTCAATAGCCTTAGCTGCAATATTGTAGATAGAAAAACTGCCAGACAAATAATGGTGTCGTCATTAGAAAATTTAACTGAAAGAACTTAAGACAAATAATGATGTCGTGTTTAGAAGAAAGTGTAACCCAAATGAAGTCTAGGCAGAAAATGGTGTCGTCTTTAGAAAGAGTAGAAGAAACGACGTTTAGGTAGAAAATGGTGTCGTTTTTAGAAAATGCATTTCAAACAACTTCTAAGAAGATTATGGTGTTGTCGTAAAAAAAAACGTCAAAACGTTTTCTAGACAGCTAATGGACCCCTTCCGTATTTAGATCACGGAGTCATGTTTTTCATTTTATTCTGTCAAAATAATTCGGAAATATTTTCGATTAAAATTTGACAGCATCATATCCATTTCATTGTTTTTATTTCAAGTTCTCATTAAAAAATCGATTTGTTCGAAAAAGCTCAAATGTAGCAATGCATGTGATCTGACTGTTTTATGTCTTTGGCTGTCCCTGAGCTTATTTTAGTGGCATTGCTTTACAAAAGCTTCGCCTAGTTCTGCATGGCCCATATTGAATTCTATAGACAGAAGCAATATATAAAAACCTTCATCAATGCACCAATGTAAATGGGAACCCAAAGGCTAAGTCGGATAAAATCTTCCTAAAGATTACCACTTTGCCTTAATATATGTGTTTCGAGTGGGGTTTTTTTTCCGGGTACTCGGACTTTCGTTCACCTCCTAAATCTGACACGTCCTTAAATGACCATGACTGTGAATAAACACAACAAATAAACATGAATGCACGACCCGTACGTATCCGTATGCACCCAGTTTCCATGTCTGCAGTTATCAAATACACAAGATAAAATAAAGCTTTGATTTCAGCTCAATTTATATTTTGGTTGCACTTTTGTCTATTTTCATCACCATTTGTCATGCTATCAGTTGAGCCCATGAATCCAATGTTTGTAACTTCTAATGCATGTCAGAGCACTCACTGATAATGAGATCAAGAACATGCATATAGGTACCAACCCTTATCTTCCTACCTCGCAGTCTCTATCTGAATTCGCGTACGAACATAATATCATCTACTTTAAATTCAACCTAAATAATATTACGAACATAATATCATCTACTTTAAATTCAACCTAAATAATATTTATTGACACGGTAAAGTACGATTTGGCAGCAGGGGAGTTTACCAAAGAGATTTTGAAAGATTTGAGATATTAAAGAAAAACATATAGAGAGATTTATTTTAAAGAAGAGGTGAAGATTTTAGATATGTTTGTACTATTTTAATAGTTACAACTAGATGAACTCTTTCTCAGGGGAATTTGTCTGAATGATTTTGAAAGAATGAAGATACAACGGACAGACATATAGGGAGGGAAGATCTGTTGCAAAGTGCTGAAAACTTGAAATATATTAATGATATTTTTTATAGTTGAATTTTAATGGAATATTTCAAGGGGTGGGGGCACGATAAAAGAAATGAAACTGATTTAAAATTGAATAATCATTGGAAATCATTTCGAATTTTGTGATATGATATTCAATTAATTGTTTTAGTTTTTGACGGTTATCTGATAAAGTATACTGGGGTAATGTAATTCCTATCCTTAATGAGTAATTAATCACCAATAGAATGTCACGTATTAATCAGTCTATAACAATCGTTATTTTAGGAGGGACACAATCATTATTAAAAAAAATACAATTTGACATAATATTTCTGACATAAATAATATTATTAAGTGACACATCATTTCAAAGTAAACCATCCTGTCAAAGTAAAATTGCCGAGTGAGTTTGCAACCCGCATTTCTCACTTCAAATTGTATTGAAAATCTTTTTATTTCGCAATAATTAAAAGATATTCAACACACCTGCTTCAAATGTTACCATAATGCATTATAAATACACATACATAATGTTCTATCCAAGACCGAAAACATAAAATGTATATTTTTGCAAAAATATTTATAAATATAAAATCTGTTGATACTATTCAAGGAAGAAATGCATAGTACGTTTCATTCTTTACTTCATGGACAGCATACGAAACATTACATCAGACAAATCTGCATGAAATAGATTGAAAGTGAACATTATATTTTATAAATACATTTTAACGTAATACAGTTAAAGCACGCTTTAATGCATAAAGTAAACATTTAGTACATTTCTTTAAGGTTCCTGCACAAGTCTGCATGAAATTTATTCAAAGTGATTACAATATTTTATAAATATATATTCTCATCTGAAATACGGATAAAGTACGCTTGAACACCTGAAGTAAAATTTCCTTAGGTTCCGACATTAATCTGAATGAAATAGAATGAAAGTGAACATTTTATTTTATAGAGATATACATTTATCTATGATAAGGTTAAAGTACTTTTGAACACCTGGTTTGAAAAATTAGGACAGTTCTTCTAAGTTCCTACCACATAAAATAGATTGAAATTGAACATAACATTATATAAATATATACATTTTTTATCTATAATACGATTAAAGTACGCTTGAACGCATGGAGTAGAAATTGAGGCCATTTCCTCTAAGTTGATATGGAGTATGTGATAAACGGTCGCTGATACTCTTATGTAACTTAAAACCAAAACATGGAGCATGGTCGGGGTGATAACAGGCTCAATCTGACGTAACCAGTGGGAATTACCATAGTTAATCGCCACTTACACCGGTATATAAGATATTTGTTATACAAAAAATGATAG
Source organism: Argopecten irradians (assembly GCF_041381155.1). Lineage (NCBI taxonomy): Eukaryota > Metazoa > Mollusca > Bivalvia > Pectinida > Pectinidae > Argopecten > Argopecten irradians. Next base: position 33,073,364 of record NC_091146.1, on the reverse strand, counting down.
AAGCCACGATATTACATCATGTTTTCTTTTCGGAAACCTATTTACTGAATGGCGGTAAAATATTCTCCGAATTCTCTTTGAATTGATTAGATAAATGCAAGGTTTATTCAACGTATTCTTCTTGCTATTAACCTAGTTAATTTTGAAAGGAAATCTTGTTTGTAAAATTTGTATATTTATTATACAAAAATTGATATGAACCGCGGTACAACGTCATGTGTTCTTTGCGGAAAACTATTTACTGAATGTCAATAAGATAATCTCCGAATCCCCATTCTAAGGACATAAATCAAGGCATTCCTTTTGCTAATAACCTTGTTAAGTTTTGAAAGGAAATATTGTTTATAAATTATTATATATCTATTATACAAAAATTGATATAAGTCAAGGTATAACATCATGTGTTATTTGCGGAAAACTATTTACTGAATGTCAACAAGATAATCTCCGAATCCCCATTCTAAGGACATAAATCAAGGCATTCCTTTTGCTAATAACCTTGTTAAGTTTTGAAAGGAAATATTGTTTATAAAATTATTATATATTTATTATACAAAAATTGATATAAGTCAAGGTATAACATCATGTGTTATTTGCGGAAACCTATTTACTGAATGTCAATAAGATAATCTCCGAATCCTCATTCCTGGAATACATCAACGCATTCATATTTCTGTTAACGTATCTAACATTTGAAAGGACAAATTGTTTAATGAAATTATATTTAGAACATGTAATAGTTTTTTTTTAAAATATATTTCTTTAAAGATGCTACATCGCTGATGAATGCTTTTTGTATTCGTTGGAAACAGAGGCAGATAATTTATTTATTTTCCTCACTAATAATAGTATAAGTTTAAGTTACGTATTTTACACTATTGCCACCATTCAAGTAAAGAGTGTGATTTTCATATTTTACCTCAATATAAATGTGAATATTTAAAAGTCGTTAATTGCATCCCAAAACAGTCCATGACACTATTATTATAAATTTTGTGTTAATTTTGTGTGATTGAACATCAATTATCGTCCAAATGATAAAGGTTAGTTTATGCTGTATCGGCAGTGGATCATCTTTAATGTATATGTCAGAAACCTTTATGTATATTGAAAACACTTGGTAGAAGAAGCCACGGTATTATACTAAGTGCTCTTCTTGAAACCTTCTTTACTGAATGGCTAAAAATATCTTATCATAGGCTGTTGTTCATGTCCAAAATTTGAAAGGGAAATTTGCAATATGAAATTACATCTAGTATTAATGAAGGATGTGTTACAAATGCTTAGAATTATAAAGTGTAATTTCATTTCAAAATATATTATTCATTTCAAGTAAAATTACCATATTACAGCGCTATAGTTTAAAACCATCTTTTATGTAATCGTAAATGGAAGTTTACGTTCTACAGATATCTTCCAATTTTTTGTATCTGACATTTTTTTGCAAAAATGCTGCGTTTTTATCTGTTACTATTCAGGATGGAAATGTTGATATGACATAACTTATGTATGTATTTCTGTCTCATTCAGCTGATCCTTTAATAGGGGCTCATATTATAAATATCAGAGTACTTCTCATACACTAAGTATTTTATCTTACCCTATTAACACAAAGCCAAATATTTTTTTTTTATTAAAACGGGAATAGCGCATAATATCAAAATAACTATCAATGTCAACAAAACAGTGATATTAGGTTCTCATAAATGAAATTCAACTAGATGAAAACACAAAACCCGTTTGAATATGAGTTCTGAAAAATTGAAAATTCTTGTTCATTTTTCACAAAAAAATATTAGCTTTAGATGGTTGACAATAAAGTCTCTCTAAATTGAGAAATAATATTATTAATATACAAATATACCTATATATGTATATACTGTACAAACAGTACGAAATGAAATTCCAATGGTGAATTCGGTTTGTAAGTATCATTATCATTATTGGGCCGGTATAGTCTGATTGTAACATGATTTGGGAGGGGATTCAAAACTAAAATCAACTTCGAGGGTATTCTAGTAAAACCCAAAGAATGAATTTTACCCAATACAATGTTTAAGGGAGATATATAGTACAAAAGTAATATAAGTCTATAAGAGGTAATGCGATTGGGCCGTGTGTATTAATATATTATTTTTATATGATATTTCATTATTAATTAATATTATTTAAATTACATTTCAATCCTCTTAATCGCGTTAACAATTAAATATATATTTATATTATATACAAGGAGTTTAATATGAGGTTCAAAATTATTAAATGGGTCTGTGCTATGATCCTGACAAATAGATATGTTTCTAAATTGTGGATTTTTTGTATCCCATAAATGACCACGACATCTAAATAAATGTATGATTTAATAAACAGTAATCGATAGAATTTTCAATATACAAATCTGTTAGAAAACACTTAAGATGCATCTTTGAACTGGTGAGATAAATACAAAATTTATTTATCATTGCATTCCTTTTCGGTTATACTTACTACAGTAAACAACTTTATTTGATTAGTGTCTTTTGTGAATTTTGATTCTGATTAAAGTGACTAAAACAATTCCAAACATTATACTCTTACAGGTGCTGATCCGAATGTTGATTATTTTATTCCCTGTTTAAATTATATCCAGGAAATTATTGATAGTAGATATATCTACTCTAGATACATTTACTTAATTTACATCTATCCTATACCTGTTTCTTCAATTACTATTAACACGTAATAAAAATAACACGAATTCGATGTTGATGCAATTTATGAAATTCATAACAAAACGAGTATATAAACATTTGATAGGTGATAAAAATCTTCATTTTCCAATTTTCCAAGTTTTTATCATATTTGAATCTAAATTTCACACACTAGCTAGCACAACACATTTCCGTATGTTTATAGGACAAAGATTATAAATATTTAAAGCTAGTCTCTGATTTTCAATATCTTTAAATTTTGTGTTAATTTGTATCGGAATTTCACACACCGTATACAGCCAAACAAACAAACAACGCCCCGAGAAAATATGTCAAATTTTGACATTAAATATTAGTAGTGTATATATACATACGCGGATATCGTTGACCATAGGTGAGTGACCACTGACCACTGTTCACAGTATGGACAACCTAAAGCTTAATCCAACAACGACAAGTATCTCCGTCACGACTCAACCTTATACAGGTTCGGGAACATCCCGTGGAAGTAGAATACAGTTTTTTGGAGATAATTTTATTATTACTAAATGGTATCGTTTGGAAATAATCGTCCCATCTGTTAGTAGGGTTTCAAGAAATGAAATTTCCGCCCGAAGATATCGCTTCTCAGTATTCTGCTCTGCCATTGTCAGGTTTTATGTAAATCTTTAAGGACACACAAAATTAATTTTATGTTTTTTTAATAGACATGAATGAATTGACTTTGCGTTAACAGAGAAAAGGGATTCTGTAAGAAAACTTATTTTCGCGTAGCACTAAAGTTTGCGTATTTGCGGACGATTAGGAAGTGAGAAAATTTATTGCGATGAAAATGTTCTGAGCAGAGGTATATCGAGCCATGAGACACGCGAAATAAAATTGCCTCTAGAAAGTCATTAAAAGGCGAAATTAATTTGAAAAGCTGAATAAGTTTAAAGAAAACAGTATCATATGAGGTAACCAGAAAAAAACATATGACGTCAATAGTTCTCGTGACGTATCACTTGACGTTGAGAAGTTCTTCGAAACATATAATAAGGACACTAGATATGTTTTAAGGAAAGTCCTTGTACCTTATATAAAAATGAGTTGCCGTTTTGTTGCCCAATTTAGATTCATCCGTGCCTTGCTTTTCTTACAAGCTCTCTAACTCCAGGAAAGCGACAAGTTTTTTAAAGTGTTATTAGTTTAACGTCCTATTAACAGTCAGGGTCTGTTGAGGACGTGCCAGGTTTGTTGTTGAATAAAGCCGGAGTAACCGGAGAAAAACCACCGACCAGCGGTCAGTACCTGGCAACTGCCATACATGAGTATTAATCCGGGACGTGTTAACCACTCGCCACCGCGGCCCCAAGCGACAAACAAATAAGCAAGTTGACCAAAACGCGTAAGTGCTGCAAATATATTTTATAATGAATTTGATAAAGTTACAGTAGCTTTCATATATTCATTTTTAATGAAACAGATTATATAACATATTGGACAGACATATTTAAACATGCGTCAGAAACCAATCATGATTTAATAGCCAATATGATGATACCATTTATATTATTTTGTCATGACGAAAAAGGAAAATTACAAAAAATCAAGCGTTCAAATAGTGCCATGGAAAGCTCGCGTCGTCATTCAATGACAAATGCGAAAATACATGTCAAACCGTGACAGATGTTTTGGTCTGCGGAGTTAATATGGATATATACTCAATTTCCTTCTGATCACATTACAGATGTAATCGTGTATATATAAACATACAAGGCAACCGACGGATGAGCGATCTCATGATGAACTATGTTATTTTCATCAAGGTAAATGTCTTTTTTCTCTTCTCAATTTTCAAATGACTATCGCTGTTTACCTTATGTGTTTCAATTTCTAGATCTCGTCACTTTAATTCGTATGTAGACCTACATGTATGTGTGTCTTGCCATAATGCAAGTATATTATGATTTTTCAAACTTTAAAGATCGATTTTCAAATATTCATGATAACGAAAGTGAAGAATACTAGATATAACCTTTTATTCAAATAGCACGACATTCGTAACGAATAATTCATGTTTTGTTGAAATATCATCATCATGATTTTACTACATTATGGTTTAATACTACAGCAGGAAACACATATTAAGAACCATAACAAACGATTTGCTTGGCCTGAAAGCTGTTTAAGATGGACCATTAAATATACATGAGACATTAAGTTATGTAGATGTGGCGGAGAAGATACATATAATTATTCATTCACAGTGGTCTAGTCAGTACACAGCACAATATACTACGGTTTAATATTCATTATACAGGGGTCATGAATATTCGCCTGTCACCCACATAGAGATATAAAGGCGAATATTATGTATAGCATACCTTAGGAAACCTTTGTAGTTTTTTGGTGGAGTTGTATACGACAATATGATTATATCTGTGTATTTTTTGTAATTTTTCTATGTTTGTTTGTGTTTTCGTCAACTAGTGCTTCTGTCGTCGTGAAAATGCATAGCGTGTGTTTAGTTATTTATTCTAATGAATAGTTGAATGGACAACGTTTAGATCTTGTGTATGGTTTTGTGATTGTAGCATGTTTGTTTGTCTTTCTATTTCTGTTCTAATTCATCTTCTGCCTTTCTTTCTCTCTTTTTCATTATTTTGTATTTCCTTCTTTCATTCAGTACATTCTTTTTTCTTTTATTCATATTTGTACTCCAATTCAGTTACCTTCTGTGTAGGTACATCGATATAACTAGTCTGTACATCATATATATGTTGGTTTACTTTCATTTTACTATCATATTACATCGTTAAATGGTCGATTGGTTGGTCAGTTCGATTTTGTTTCCTTGCTACTCCTCTTGTTTTCTTGATGTTCTATTTGTCTTTCAATTACACTGATTTACCTACATGTCTTATATTTCAAAAAAAACTTTATATTAAAGAAATCGTGTGATCAGAAGGTTTGAAGCTTAACTTGAAAAGTTTTGAAATTAAAATTTCGAATAAAATTACAAAAATAAAGTTTGATAGACTAACATGTGATATCAACTCAGTGCTATTATATGCATGTGTCAAGGTCTATCGCAAAAAGTAGCTCTAAATTAATACCGTATGGCGATATGATCATGATATAGATTGGCACATGTAGGATTATGTCAAGTAAATATTGAAGAGTGAAAGGACAATACTCTGTAACATTTCAGAAATATCATAAGGGTTAGATACATATAAGGTCAGGGGACTATACACACAGCGTTATGATTGACACTGAAACCTTCCTCATTTAACACCTCTAATTATGTTTGCACTCCCCTGGTTTCATATGCAGTGAACTCCCATAATCTGTATTTAAGAGTGAAACCTTGGGTAGTTATTCAGATGGCATTCTTATGTTTTATACAAAATCCTCTGCTGTATTTTATAACGTCTAGTCTCTAGGAAGAGTTTAAATAATATGACTGATCTCTTGAGTTTACTGTAGTTAATGATACGTCATAACATACTCTTTAAGCTGATAATTTAGAAATATATAGGGGCCGCGGTGGCCTAGTGGTTAAGATATCCCTACACATTACCACAAGGCCTCTTCCTCTGGGTCGCTAGTTTGAATCCAATGTGGGGCTGTTTCCAGGTACTGACCTCTAGTTGATGGTTTTGCTCAGCATGTTCCGATTTTCCTCCACTCTGATTTTTACATCATATGAAATAGAAAAAAAATTACTAAATTCGAAATCTATAGGAATCAAGGAAGTGAAGGGAAGCAGTGTCGATAGATTTTCATTAGATAAATGGTATTGTCCGTTGACATCTGTAAACATTTTCAGATTATCTTTCTCTAACCTCTCCTGTCAAATACAACGGTACCTTTTGATCCCTACAGAGTTAATCAGGGATGTATTGAGATACCATGCTCTGATGATTACACTTGCCCTTGACGACCGTCATTCGTCACACTCCAATGGTTTTCAGTATCATTTAGGACAGATCAGGAAATGTATTAGTTCACTTAAGACATTAAAGACCACATTTAATTAAAATTATTTAGCTTTTTGTGATCTTTTAACAGATAGTTTAACTAGAGATATCCTTGATGTCTCGGAAACTATGTTAATTTCTCTATTCTAAATTTGGAATTTATTCTTGACGTTTCATTGAAATCTCGTTTTTTTTCAAAGAAAAAGTTAATTGATTTTTTCCCCTCTAGCCACTAAGGGATTTCTGAGTTTATCTCGATTTTACGGCTCACGAACTTCGTAGCACTTCATCTAAATTTTCATGAATATCATTCAAAGACATAGGTTTTGAGATATGTTATAATAAGATACGAAAAGAACCATTAATTAATCGGTAAAATTAATATACAACTGTCAAAGCAGCCTATTTAGACCACCCAATGATAAGTAAAACGGGTTTTTATACACAGCTTGGCCTTTGGGACATTAAGAAAATGGTCCTATTTACCAGGTAACTTTATACAGAGTTGGTCGCTAAGGCAGGTTTTACTGTGAAAATATGTTTAAAAACATTCTAATATAATACATTGTTTACCTTTGAAAATCGCAAAGCCTCGTTCTTAATATATTTTCGTGTTTTTTATTATAGAAAAAACTAGAAAATCTAAAGCAATTCTAAAACAAACGAAGTCAGGCGCATAATTTTAAATCATAGGATTTTCTCTTTTAAAATAGACCCCCGAGATTAATAACATCTTACCCTGAATCATGTGTGCTAATTTTTCAGTGTCCTACTTTAAAAAGCAATTCACCTAAACGAAGAAACTTGAATTCGGGATGTGCTAATAAGTTACAATACAAAATCGATTAAACTTGTTTTCACCTTGTTTATGCATTGGAATTGGTTTTTAAATGTTGATTTATTGTGATTATCACCTGCTCTGAATTTCATAGAGTTAATAAATATTAGATAGAGTTTTACATTTTTTGTTAGATTTTGTGTTTTTACTTCATTTTCATCCTACCTGACTTAACTGAAGTCATTATTGATGAGTAATTGTTACTGATTTTTTTAGTTTACCATCACCTTCTTTGTTCTTCTTATTAATTCCGTTCCCTTCTTCTTATTGTTCTTCCTCTTTCCCTTATTATATCCTCCTCATATACTCCTTCTCCTATTCCTCATATCCTCTTCCATTTCCTCATATCCTCCTCCTCCTCATATCCTCCTTCTCATCATATCCTCTTTTTCCTCATACCCTCCTCCTCCTCCTCATATCCTCCTCCTCCTCATATCCTCCTCCACCTCCTCATATCCTCCTCCTCATATCCTCATTTTCCTAATATCCTCCTCCTCCTCATATCCTCCTCCACCTCCTCATATCCTCCTCCTCATATCCTCATTTTCCTAATATCCTCCTCCTCCTCATATCCTCATATCCTCCTCGTCATATCCTCTTCCCTCCTCCTCATATCCTCATATCCTCCTCGTCATATCCTCTTCCCTCCTCCTCCTAATATCCTCCTCCTCCTCAACCACCTTCCCTCCTCATCATCATATGATATTCTCTTTCTCCTCATATCCTTCTCTTCCTCATATCCTCCTCCTTCTCATATATCCTCTATCCTCTTCCTCTCTCCTCATACCTCCTCTCCTCCTCATATCCTCATCCTATCTCATATCCTCCTCGTCATTCCTCTTCCCTCCTCCTCCTAATATCCTCCTCCTCCTCAACCACCTTCCCTCCTCATCATCATATGATATTCTCTTTCTCCTCATATCCTTCTCTTCCTCATATCCTCCTCCTCATATCCTCATTTTCCTAATATCCTCCTCCTCCACATATGCTATTCTATTTCTCCTCATATCCTCTTCTCTCCTCCTCCTCATATCCTCTTCTCCTCTCCTCCTATCTCCTCCTCCCTCCTTCCTCATATCCTCCTCTCTATCCTCCTCTCATCCTCCTCCACATCTATCCTCCTCGCATATCCTCTTCCCCTCCTCCTCCTAATATCCTCCTCCTCCTCAACCACATTTCCTCCTCATCATCTATGATATTCTCTTTCTCCTCATATCTCCTTCTCATATCCTCCTCCTCATATCCTCCTTCTCATATCCTCCTTCTCCACATATGCTATTCTATTTCTCCTCATATCATTCTCTTTCTCATATCCTCCTCCTCATATCCTCCTTCTCATATACTCCTTCTCCACATATGCTATTCTATTTCTCCTCATCATCATCCTCCTTCTCATATCCTCCTCCTCATATCCTCCTTCTCATCATGTCCTCCTTCTCCTCATATCCTCATTTTCCCTTTCCTTCTTCTCAAAAGAGAAAATACATTATAGACGAATCATCATCTTCTTATTCTTTTGTGTTCTTTTCTATAGGTCATCGTCGCCTTCTTTAACAATTATAGATGCTCAGCTATGCACCTTCCATTTCCAGTTTTATCAATTATTAAATCAGTAAAAATTCTTGCGCAAATACCTGTATTTTTAGTTTACATAAATCACTGCTAATGACCCCAATCTACATTAACTATTATCTACTGTGCATTAGGGATATCATGTTTCTAATTGCTCAATTATATATACATTACCATTGACACTTTTATCTCATGTCTTGATGGGTACTGATACAAATAAAACATTCTTATATGTACACAACAGGACGGCTTCTTGTCGCCCCATGTCAATGTTAACTTTCGAAACTGAACCATATATGTACATAGAAATTCAAAACCGATTTATCATGTTAAACATTTATATTTATTTTATAGTATTTCACTTTTACCACAAATTCAAAATAAAAATGCTATAAAAACCAATTTCCTGAAGATATCGCTAGTAAAATATAGCTTTAAAGTGAAAACCTAGTGTATTGAGAAATATTTTGTGCCAATTATCACGTCTATACAGCGCTCCAGTATAAAGGAAAGTGACAGGATGATTGAGCGGCGTACACGTTTTACCCTGTATACACTGTAACGACATCTTTTATTTCGTGAGCAAAAAAAGAAATTGAAGATGTTGACATTTTTTTATTTTCATCAGCGTTGAATGGAAGTGATAAAAGCTATACTACCCTTTGTCCTTATTCTTGTACAAGTTAAACGTTGAAAATGTTTAAATTCTATGCTGGATGGCGAATGGGTGTTAAATGAATGACCAATTGTGACTATATGACAATGAAAGAGACTTCCATTTCATTTTAGAATAGTTTATTGTATGATATTATGACAACAGGAATAGGGCAACAGATAATTTTTTTATGAACTCCTCTCAATAAATACACGGTAAGGAAGTATATTTGCAAAAGGAGTGAACAAGTGGTTACACTTCTACTTGAATCCATAAATGTTATGATAAGGTCAGTTTCAAAGAGAGAAATATACATTATATGTAGAATATATAGCTTTCTATGATTTTTTACCATATAAGATTGATCAATGTAATTACTTTTTTAAATAGTTATGCAACTGATCATGTTTTGTTTATTTCTTTATTTTTATTTTTATTTTTGTTTCATTTTAATATTTTATACATTTAATTAATGCCTTCAGTGAATGCAGCAATGCAATTTAAAGCAAATTGCATTGACCATTGCTCAGACTTTATCTTTAAGAAATCGGTTTGGATAATTGATCACATTTACAAGCCCAAAGCCAAAATAAATATATAAATAAAATTCTGCAAATGTTTTTTTAATGAAATAGTTTTCTTTAAAACCTTCACTCCATTATTGTATCTTATATTTACTGAAGCGAATTTATACGTATTCAATACTACCCGGTAAATGACCTTTTCAACAAATGGAATATGACACTATATGTGCGTGCTTTAAGAGCGCTGACCTGTGGTCAACAAAGCGCGTGTCAGTCAGTGGGTTTTGGTTGTATAGTGACATATATATCGTTTGACCGCTTTTTTGTTATACTGTTATATTTGTCGTATGGTTAATGTGTTACATTGATATGTAAATGATCCGAACAGGGTGGAATTTGACATATTTTGAAGAAGTAGCTTTTCCTCTCAAGTGTCAGGGTTTTTTTTTCGAAGTTTGGTCCAAATAAAAAATTGCAGCTAGCTAATGCAAATAACTTGTGTCAAACTTTTTTGTATTGTTTGAAGAGAGTTTTTTAAATGCTAATTTTAAAAAAAGGATTGAATTGGTTGTCATTTAAGGAATAGATTTTTATTTTGTTGATGTTATGAGGGTATAATGATAATGGAGAACGTGTGATTGATGTAACCGTGTAAATTTTCTGTAACCCGGCTTCAGTACACCCTCATAAACACAATAAAATCAAAATCTATTTCTTATATTTACATATTTTCACGCGAATTAATATCATGTATTCTCGCGACAGTTGCATATTCTTTTTTAAAATACAAAAATTTTGTTCTCTCCCTTCATCGTCAACTAATTCGATTGAACAGCTGATCAGAATAGAGTCATTCATATGTTCCTACCAAAAGTTGGGTCATGACCCCACGTTGCTACGCCAGCGACTATTCCCGTAACAACAGAATCGCCGCACGTGTTGTACTATAAGTATACAATGATAATGATAATACTAGAAAGCATGTTTATTGTGTCCATATCAGTGCAAACTGTAAATATTTGACAATATGTGTTGCTTGCGCTTTTGATTTTAGCGACATCAATTCAACTTCAAGCTGTAGATCTTTCCAGTGTTCACTATAGTTAAAATACAATGTATCAGGGTTTTTTCGATATAATGAAAATTACAAATTCAAAAATGGGCAAAACAGTAAATTTAAATGACATTTTATAATAATTCGTATATCATAGATAAACAACATAGATTAGTGCAGGTGACGTGGACAAATATATGTATTCAATAGATTGATATTTCACGACTGATTTATATAATAAACCAGGGCGTACAGTAATGGAAACTGTATAAAGATTTAAACATGCAAATACATATGTATTCTGTGCTGTGGAAAATTACAAAATATCAATGATTCATTTTTCACAATAGAATCATATAATATACAGGTATCTTTAAAAAGATAAATTCATATGTATGATATGGTAAAATAAAATAAAGCTATGCTATATATTTTACAGCTGAATTTTATACCATACAGGTATAAAATGAACAATTTTGTTTTTTTTAAAAACATGATTACATATGTATAATATGGTTAAATACCAAAAATGCTATATACTTCAGAAATTAATCATATAACATACAGGTATAAAATGAGCAATTTCGTATTCTTTAAAAACATGATTACATATGTATGATATGGTAAAATACGAAATTGCTATATACTTCAGAAATTAATCATATAACATACAGGTATAATTGTGTACAACTTTGTATTCTTTAAAAACATATTTAGATAAGTATAATATAGTAAAATACAAAACAAATAAAGATATACATTTCACATCTGAGTCATATAGCATACAGGTATATAATGAACAATGTTGTATTCTTTAAAAACATCATTGCATAAATACAAAAAATGTTATCTATTTCACAAATGAATCATAAAACACACAGGTATGATAGTGAACAAAATATTCTTTAAAAATATTATTACATATGTATAATATGGTAAAATACAAAACAAATAAAGATAAAAATAAAAATAAATAAAAAAATAAAAAAAGCAATGATATATGTTTTACAGATGAATCATATGCCATACTAAAGTGAACAGCTCTATAGTGATACGTGGGGAAAATATAAAATACCGAATTGATATTGAAAGAGCAACTCATACCGGGGTGGTCGTTAAGACCATAGCTACAATAGCGACGTGAATGAATTTGTAGTGTGATACTGACAACATAAATAGAGGGAGATTTATTTTCTAGTACCCGTATGTGGGGAGGAGGTGGCATAAAGCGGTATCGTAAAGCATTGCTTTATACACGACTAGGTCGGCACAAAGGACGCCATATTAGGCCCAAGGTATCATAAGCCTATACAGCTTAAAAAGAATATTTCAAAAATAAATCCTTTAATCTTTGACGAAAACCATGCATGTTTGTATTCAAAATGATTGTCATTCGTTAAATTAGTTAGAAATGATAATATATTTAAAGAAAATCTGTCAAAAAATGTTATGTTTTATTGGATTTTTTTGTTCTTTATAAAGCTGATAGTCATTTTAATTATAAATTAGGTCCTCTAATGCCCAGCCGCAAGGTGTCAGCACTGGGTGTACTCAACCAGAAATAGATACCCACAACAACCGAGAAACACCTCCCCGGATGAGTCGGAGCTTTCGATAAAAATACTAGATTGATCTGTGATTTATTGATACATTTATTAATTACTGGATAAACTCTTGTAGATGATGTGAACCAATTGGGATTTTCGTTGTGATTTCGCTGGCAATCATGTGATGCACCAAGACCCGGCCACCGGACGGTCCCGTAGACTGTAAGTACGAACCAACATACCTAATAAACATATTATCATATTTTATTTATAGCATTCCTTGATATGTAATATATACCAAACTTGACCTTCTTTTGATCCTCCAAATATAGACTCCGATGTCAATATGATACAAATAAACAATTTGAGTCCTGGGAATAGTCAAAGACACTTTAATGGGTGAAACAAATGCAGAAGCCAATCACTTACATTAACATACAACATATAAGTACCATTTTAATTATACAAATGTTTGCTTTATTCACAAGAAATTTTCCATCAAAGATTAGCATTATCAATAATACTTTCACTACACCAGATATGATGATAATATCACATATAGGTGATGATACCCTTATATGTGACAAAACATTTTTCAAAAGAATTCAGAAAAGGTACAATCATGTTTGAATAACTACTTGGCATCGGAATCCAGGACAACCTTATATAAAAAAAAAATATGTGTGATTCTGAAGGACAAATGGGACCTAAGCATGGCTAAATGCATTTAATTGTTGTTGTACCTTCACAATTAACGATGATGAGCAGTGATTAATTATCATATTCTTTTATAAAATACTAGTAGATACAATTATATTGATTTTGTTATCAGTGGAAACTCATACATGGACATATCTGGGATGATTAAGACCAAAACTGCTCGCTTCCTAAAGTAATTATTGATTTAATAATTAACGAGTCAATAATTTAATAGAGTATAACAGCAATATCGCTTCAAAGGGATTATTTCTTTTTAGATGAAGTGAAAATATGTTGTATCCTATATGGTTCTATTACTTGCAATTCCTCACATAATTATATAGTAGAACATATCTTAAAATACCAAGCAAAATGGGTCTTTATAGCAAAGTGCAGGTATAATTGTGCTAAACTTGGCCAGTTTTGGATGTAAAAATGTGGTCTTATGACGAGAGTGGTCTTTACGTAGAATGTGTGGCTAAGTCGGCAATGACAGCATGATTTGATGATACATGTAAATAAAACGTTGTATGTTTTATTGTATTTAAGTATACAATTGTATGCAACCATGCTTGTAACGAGAACTTATCTTGGGCTAAAAAAGACTGTATCAGGCTACAAAGAACAAAATGATGTTGGCAGTTGTAAGGTCGCTTCTGATTGGATGATAAAACGGCGTAATGATTTCATAGACAAAACATAGTCTCTATTATTTTTTTTTAATTTTGAAGAGATTCTCTGTATACGATTGAATTATTTGCAGTTTATTTCAATAATATTCAAATTTTGAGTTACATCTCCATAACATTAAACAATTATTCAAGTTTATTCTGAATTGATTTACGACAATTAGAAATGGTTGTAATAAGATAAACAATAGAGATTTAATCTCAATTTTATTATAACTACAATTCTATAGCTAAAAATCACAAAAAAAATATCTTACTCAAAATCGAAACGATGACAGGTTAGACAATGCAGGTTAGAGCAATGTTAATTCCATTTCGGTATTTAAAAGCTTTGAAAATAAATTCGCATCCAATGAAATTGTCCCACAATAACTTTAGATTAGCCTCGATTTGACATGGAAATAACCGATTATAAATGGAAGCTAAGAATTCGGTTAATGTGTCTCTATTGATGGTAGCCTAGTCTAGGTATTTTATTGGTATTTGACATGCATTATTTTTTCATTCGAAATGGCCGCAGTTTGACCCTTTTTGATGGAGAATTTTTATCGTTCAAGAACAAGTCGATTAGGATAAAAGAAATGTCAGTTGTGTTATCCTTTTAAAAGAAGGAAAACAGAAACGACAACAAGGGAAACTGAAAATTAGTTTTGAACACTATGATGAAACATTTAAAAAATAAATTGGATTCTTGGTGCTTAAACATCTAATGTTATTTGTTCCAACAAGTTTATCAAGAAATCAATTGAATTGAATCAATAAGTTTGCAATGATGTGATTAAAAGTACTTGTTATTTACTTTAGATGTAACTTTCTCTTTTAATTGATACCATTTTATCTGTATAATAAGTATATAAACATTAAAATGTGTCATAGTGACCAACTCTGTATAAGGAAAATCTGGTTACCAAGGATACTTTTGGTAACACATATACATGTAGGTCAATTTCAACTGAATTTGCTTTATGCATGGTAACTGTATAAAACCCAATTACCATACAAATAAAAAAAAATTCTCTGTGTCCCTGGGGTAGTGTTTATAGATAAGCGTGTCAGCAATAATATAATTGCTCTAAGTAAAAGACGAAGAAAAAACTTCAGCTGCCAATTTCATATATTGTCGGAAAATATTCTCGTTCACTCTCCCAACATCAAAATATCCGTGTGATGTTTAGACAGTCAGACGACTTAACGTAATAACGAAATCCCATTACGCTTCCTTAATGTTTGTCATTTGTACAAAGAAACGACCTTTATTGTAAAGCTTCGAGATGACATTGATGTATTCCCTTAATTACCTGAAAGTATAAATGTCAAACTTTCTTATTAACATTCATAATTTGCGATATGTAGTTTTGCTAATTTTGTGATGCGTTGATGAAATTGGAAACAAATCATGACTAAAGTATAGTTCATCACGATGTTTGGTTTGGAGTGATTGATTTAAGCGTCTTCGTGACTTTGATCATTGAATATAGCACTGAGTATCCTTGATTTGAAAGCAGTCATCATGGCGTGTGTATGTATATGGCGTCTCTATAGCAACAAATTATCTCTGCTTCCTGTATTGTAACGTATCCGTAAAGTCAATTAAGAACATCTTCATGTTAGCGATAATGAAGCAGGAAATAGATGAGATGAAAATGGTCTTTTGCTAATTGAGGGATGCTACCAGAAATGTGAAAAAGAGGATTGTCACGATAACATGATTGTGGCTGACATTTCAGAGTGGCAGCACTACAAAAACGCCATTTCATTGTCATTACACGTGAATGTCCTTGTTGAGTGACTCTTTTATGTTTAAATTTAAGTTCGGTGCTTGTGGTTCTTTGGTATCTCTGTCGAATTTTTGAGACATTTGTGTCTAAGTACCTCGCTTCAGCCCGTATATCCAAATATCTAAACTTATATATTTCAATGAAGCCTAGAAGAGACACAATAAATGAAACATATAGTTAAATAATAATTAATAAAGCCTAAGTGAAGCACAACGAATGAAACCAAAATGTGAAGCACAACGAATGAAACCAAAATGTGAAGCACAACGAATGAAACCAAAATGTGAAACACAACGAATGAAACCAAAATGTGAAGCACAACGAATGAAACCAAAATGTGAAACACAACGAATGAAACCAAAATGTGAAGCACAACGAATGAAACCAAAATGTGAAGCACAACGAATGAAACCAAAATGTGAAGCACAATCAATAAATCCAAAATATTTAATATTTTTGAGGATGTAAGGAACGTTTGGCTTTATGTTTAGATAAGGAGACATTGTAGTGATGAGATACCGCAATAAGTAAGACTTATGTTGACATTCCTATGAATTGATATTTCAATGTATAAAAAGGAAAAGTGAGATGAAACAGGAGTACCCGGGAAAAACCATTGCACAAGCCCAAAGAAATACGTTTCGGGAATCGATATACGCCCGTTTCGGTAAACATCAAGCATGTTGCTGCCACTAAATGTATCATTTAACCATCGACAGTTGTGTGTTCGAAACACGAATAATGGATTTTCCAGGTATTGATCGTCGACTAATTATGTTTCCTCATCTTTTAAATGTATCTGGCTGTTCAGGTGACATTAAATAGAACATCACCATTCTTCCGACTCCATTTCCGATCTAAGCAGCATTAATGAAGAAAACAAAGAATGAGGCAGTCGTTTTATTAACACTGTCCAGCGTGTAAGATATAAATCAAGATCAATGATTACATCACTGCTATTTTCTGTATTAATCATAAATCGTCAGTATTGTTTTACATAGCGTCACTTACATCTAATAACAACCTTTTCTCCCGTCGCTGGGGTGTTTCCGTAAAGCCAAATGCTTAATTCTGTCTAACTTTTAAAAGTGCGCAATATCTTCCCCGTCATGTGAAATTTTCCGTCTCTCCATCCGCTTTCCCTTTGAATTTACCATCCCATGCCTCTGTCGTTTACGACGTACTTCAAGAACATGCATTATGATTACATCTTGGCTTTGTTTTGTAATTTTTAGATAGATTATGTTTTGATATTTTGAACTATGTTTTTTGTTCAAGATGATTCATTACACAACATTACATGATCTAGTGATAACACTAAAGATATTGCTACTTAACAATTTGTAACATGGCAAACGTTTCTGATCCTTTCTGATCAAAGATTTGGTTTCGAACAACTGATGTTAATGCTGATTCTGACTAGCATTCTTTTCTGTGATCGTCTGAATATATAATTTAGAAATTCAAACGACCGTCATTAAATTGCTCGTTAGATGAATCATATCTTATTCAAAATAAAATCGTGATTTATGAAGACCTAAGCTACTGTTTAAAATTCTATATAACTTCATCATGTTATTTTTGAAGAAAAGAAAACTTGGAAATAAATTGAAAATATTGGAAAATCACTTTGTTGGAAATTCTTTATAGAAAGCGTTCCATTTTTAACTGATTTCAGTCTTATTGTGTCAGAATAAACTTACTGTATAACCTGGAATATTGGAGTGTAGATAACATTGTAATTTTCGTGGATGTTGTAAAATCACGAATGTAAAACAAATCAAAATTTTTTGATACATTATTGGAACAAATGTTTAACAGGACGACCACGATTATATTTTAACGCGAAAAACTTTGAAACCCCTTAACCACCAAAGTAAGT
The DNA here is from genome assembly GCF_041381155.1 of Argopecten irradians. Classification (NCBI taxonomy): domain Eukaryota; kingdom Metazoa; phylum Mollusca; class Bivalvia; order Pectinida; family Pectinidae; genus Argopecten; species Argopecten irradians. Next base: position 33,055,471 of record NC_091146.1, on the reverse strand, counting down.
ACTCACGAATATTTCACATTGTACAATAACTACTTATTAAGTTATGGATAAGGCCAAAAAAATATGTCTGTTTAGGGTTACCTGACCGATCCTATTTTTTTCCACTTTTCTACGAAAAAAATTAATAGTCGGGATTTCGATCTCAGATACCGACCTTCCGACGCTATTTTTTTTTTTTTTTTTTTTTTTTTTTTTTTTTTTTTTGCAATATAACCCTAGACAGACATGTATTATCATTCTTCTTTTTGGCCTAAGAATCTACTTAACTCGATTTCATATCATGATTAAAATTTCTAGAAACGTTCAATTCACACATCAATAAAGATCTTGTTAAAATTGTGACAAGGATTATAAGTTATATGATAGTTTCAACATTATAAATACTTCCTAAGGTAATGACTTCATAAATACCCACAATCGTTGGTTACAGTTCAAAGCCATATGTATCCTCCTTCCCTTGCTTTGCTATTTAGGAGGCATTAAAAAACTTACAACTTATAAAAAGGTCATAAAGATAGTGTCACTGATGTTGCTATGGTCGATAAAGAAAACATTATGTAGTAAAAATCATATAAATCGTATGTTGAATGTTTTGAAACTGTCATTTTCAAGTAATATTGTTCAAACTTAAATGAAGCGTCGTTGTTGGAACACATTACATGGTATACATCAATATAGGGCTTTTGAATTATAAAAAGGAAAACACATAAAAAATACTTCTGCTTTACGTTTCATCTTTATGTACATAAACAGACGAAATTTTAGTTAAGGTGGTATCGTACTTATTTTATCTTTTTATTTTCATTAATTCAAGTTGGCAGTTTTCTTCCGGTGGTTAAATCCCTGTAAGTAAACCAAATATGAATATAATTATGTGTCTCAAATGTTCAATGATCAGTATATTGATTTGATGTAATATGGAACTCTTAATGTTGCGTCTTTCCATGTTACAGAGATTTTTGCTTTTGCCATTTACGGGTAGGTATCGTTTGTGATGGCATTACTATATGAACAAACATTTCGTCATTTTCTCTGAAATGTATGACGTTAAACTCATACAAATATTACGTAACATTAATTAACTGCCCATAAGGGTACATAAGTATATAGTATACAAATTCACAATAGTATCGCAGTTTCTGATAGGTATCCAATATTCCATTTTTTCACAATCATGTCGGATATATAAGTATGATTTGACAACGAAATCAAAATTACTAGCGCAAGTATGAAGCTTTTGCAGAATTGAAACAACCGGTTGTATATTTGCATCTTATCACTTTGCGTCCATATTACTAGCCATAATCATATAAGGAAGTATCAGGTTTTGTGGTTGGAGGAAACCTGGAATACGTGGAGAAAAAAACATCGACCTATGGTTTGTTTCTGAAAACTGCCCTACGTGGGATTCGCACTCGTTAACCAGAGATGAAGACCTATGGCAACATCAATTTACTACAATGGTCTCAAAGACTCACAAAATAACAATGCAGTATCACTTTAATATCTATTAATATCCCTTCGCGTACGATTTTCTTTCAAGAATTTCGTGATCAATGAAAATGCGCCAAAATTGAACTTCGTGAATTAATACATGTATCTATCTAAGTTATATTGAAGTGTACTGAACATCTAAAATTGTCCGAGAACATTAATCTCTGCGAAGCTAATTGATGCGGAGATTGCTAGTTTGGTAACCTTGAATAAGCTTGGTTATAGTACTTTAAATATAAAAAGTTTAACACAATGTCCAATAATATCTGAATAAACTCTCTTTGATTTAAGCATATTTTATTGCTTATAACAAACGGATTAGGCACAAGTTATGACAACTTATAAAAGCCCTCTCCACAACTATTTATATAACAAAATTTGTGAAAGCGACATACACATGAAATATTATTGTTGCAATAAAAACATATATGAGAGAGGTAGAAAACAAAAGAGTATAGCGAAAGTAAGAAGTAGGAAAACAGAAAGAAAAGATTAAGACATAACCAAACTAATTTGTAGAAGTATAAAGTTACAGTACACACTGATTATATAACCACTGTAGCTATTGCATGGCACGTACTAACTACACAGTCATTTTCCATCGTCAGATCAATTGTCCATAAAACACATTCCGTAGATCCATCCACTGTTCACTCCAGTTCATTCTAGGTATCATATCTATGTGCCACACAAGAAAATTAAATTCAATTTAACTAAAATTCAATCTTTTAAACCAGAAAACTAAAAGAATTAGGAAAATACATAACAAGAGGGAGTAGTAAAGATAAGGGAGATATTTCGACGAGGTTCAGTTAACCTGTTCACGCAGAAGTGAATTCAGAAACGGTCACTGGCACTCTCTAATGACTATATTTACTAATGTAAGACCAAATGAAGAATTCTGTAAAGCACTACGAACAAATTAAGAGTCTCACTAATGGCTATACAGTAAAACATAACAATAACAACCCTATGGGGTCAAATGTGACACTACTTCGTTTTAAGCATCGTTCTTTATACAGAATTGTCATATTACAGACATTTTATATAAACCAAAACGAGGGATGAAAATCGCTAAATTCCAATCATGACTTAACTATTAGCTTGTCGTTACAAACATGCTTTGCTTTATGTAAAAGTGTAAGACCAAATTAAGGTTTCTTAAAACAATAGGAATATATAAAGTGCCTCGATTGACATCCGATAAGTCGATCTGCCAATGGTACAATGTTTGTATAGTTCACATTTTCTAGCTAATAGGAGACAGATCAGTAACTCTTTTAAAATCAAATTTGATTTGAAAAAATAGAGGTTATTATATTTTGATATAGCACCCTTTATCAGCCAGAGACCGCCATATCAGCCCAAGGGCCGCAATATTGACATATCATAACCTTTTTACAGCACATTTTGAAAATGAAGAAAATTTGTTTTAATAAATCAAAAACATGTATTAAAACGTAATGATCAATGACCGATATTCCACTGGTCATATTGTAGGCCAATTTAATGTTGAAACAGTGGGAGAACTCAGCCCGGGCTGATATCAGTTATCGGCCCGGGCTGATATCACGTCATCCGGGGTTTTCAGTCCGGATTTTAGAGTTGCCGCTTCGATTCAGTTTCCTACAGACGATAAGTTGAATAACGGATACAATATTCAATTTCAAAATAGATCTCGGATAAACGTATTGAGAAAGATATCAGAAATCAGAAATAGTCTGTTTCATGATGGAGATTAATGTCTTAACTAAGATCAGGTTGAAATGAGTGTTGTCCACATTGCCGAAAACAAAGCATCGCAATTCACATAAGTATAACACAAAAAGAATGTATTCGGTATAAATAAAATTCAACGACATGCGTTTGTCAACAAGAAGAGACACGGTAATAAATTAGACAGTTTAATACATGTACGTGTGGTTTAATTTTCCCGTCGAATTCATGATACCTGTCCGTTGTAAAACTGATCATTCTGAAATGAACCTGCTTTGCCGGAATTTTGCTTAAAAATTATGTTTCAACTCGTTCATTGAACCGGGGATTTTGTATTTGTGAAAAACCTATACAGTGTTCATGTACATGTAATGAAGTTTTTCCACTGTTTCAACATTAAATTAGCCTACATTATGACCAGTGGAATATCGGTCATTGATCAATACATTTTAACACATGTTTTTAAATTATTAAAATTTCTGTCTCCTTTTTTTCAAAATGTGTGATAAAAAGGTTATGATATGGCAATTTTGATATCGCACCCTTTATCAGCCCTTGACCTGATATCAGCCCTCGGGCCTGCGGCCCTTGGGCTGATAGGGCGGTCTCGGGCTGAAAAAAGGGTGAGATATCAAAATTGCCATATAATAACCTCTTAACATAACATTAAGTGTCTTCACACAGGAGGAGATTTAATGAACACACAACTATATATACTTCATATACTTTAAAAAAAAAAAAACTTTTGTTTAAACAAATCATTAGTAAACATATCATCCCGTTAAGACCAGTTACCCTAAAATTGATTTTTTACCGCAAAGCTGTCGTATTGATTTGAATGATTGATATCAACATATCTATTAGTATATAACCTATATAATAGATTTAAATAACTAAAACGTTTTAATTATTGGTAAAGTATTACTTTCCAATACTTTAGCATTTTCATCAAAATATAACCACAGAAACCTGTTGATGACACAAGATTTTATCTGCGTGTCATATACAATGTAGGCCTATAGATGTTTCGCTGTTCAGAAATCTTTAACAACCTTTCAGGAAACCTGACGCCGTTTAAAACGGGTTTTTGCGGTAAGTGAAATATAATGCGCGTTTTATTTAAATAAACATATATATGAGAGATATTATTTTACAATTTATTTAAATGGAAATCATGTTCGGCTGATGGGGGTGATTCGGGGTTTCTAGAGCGTTAAGAATAGCCGTACCGACAAAGAGAGGTAAATTGGCGTCCTGCGGTGTCTTAAATCTAGATTCTACAATAGTAAATATTTGTTATTCCATCTCGAATTCTGGCGATGTGTTAGCTCACCCATTGTTATTGTTAGAATTCCTGTTTTGATCATCTTCACAGAGTCATTTCTATATTACTGTTTCCTGATACAAAGTTTTTTTAACAATCTTTGTTTAATATTGCAATACTATTGCTATCGATGGAACACTTTTGCAATAGTTTGACTTTTGCAGAGTACAATTGAAGAAGTATTGCAATGTGAATTCTGTTGAATTCAACTAAATAACATTGGTCACTATGTAGATTATCTAGTGATTTTTTTGTTTTTAGGTAACTAGGTTACTACCTTGAGTCCTTTAGTTGGTATCACAAGCAATATTACTTCACGTGAAATGCACGTGAGATTCATACGTCATTTCCTGATAGCTTTTGATCAACACTTAAAACTAATCATTCTGAAAATTAGCATTATGAAACAGTCAAAGTTTCCACTATCACAAGGCTATACAATACAAACATACCGCAGTCTCCCAAATCTCCACACGCAACTCATTACTTACAAGGGACATCGTCCTTGAATGTCTCAATATAATTAAGTTAGACTTGTAATTCCGCTCCCGCTACGATACTCTTCGTTACGCGACAATACAAGTCTAATTTTTAATTAGATTGTGAATGACTCTATCTGTTAAAGTACTGTGTGCCATAACCTGGCAAAACCTATTAGTTATTTTTTCCTCGATGATTTATTGAAACCCTTCCGGTTTGATGAATTAAGCAGTGAAAATCATTCAAATGAACAGACAAACATATGATGCTCTATATATAGACATTAGGTACAACACAGAAAGCATACATTGTAAAAAAAATTGTTTTATGCCTTACGTACTGTATTAATATAGACACAGATATAAGTATCCATCTCGGCGATCGCAACCAATTACAGCGACTGACCGAAGGGATCATTCAGACAATACACATAGATATTGTCCCTTTATATAATTAGTTTATCTATATATTCTATATGTGTTCACTGTTTATGTTTTTGTGAACGTCCGTGACCGTCCTTAACACGTAATTTTATTTGTTCTTCTTGTGTCTTGATAAAGGGGCAGATCGCCTCGAAAATTCGACAATCTTTTGTCCACACTGTTAGAATTACTTTATATTTACTACTTTAAGTAATTCGTATCCTACAGACATAAATCTATCAGGATCCAGTGTTATATGGACAATAACTGTTGATATTACTTCCTTGACCCATATCCATCTCGGTACTTGCAGAATTCGCTTTACAATTACTAATAACACTGTAGAAATATGAAAAGAAATTGCAGTCCACAACTTGGATTCATGTTCTGACCGTATGTTTTTAATTCACTGCACTCTAGATGTAAATATAATGATTTGTAGTAGTACTGCCAAAATTAATATTCATTTCTTATTTCTACAAGTAAAATTAAAACGTATGCATTGTATTGTAACTCTCAAAAGGTTGGTAATACTGTAAATCATTTTTTCTTCGCGCCTAGTAATTTTAGCGATTTCCGTTTCGAAACATTTTCACGGATATTAAGTTTCGCGGATTTATAGTTGAATGGAAATATCATAAAATGTAATTTCGCAAGAGTTTTGGGAGATATTAAATCGCGGAGATAAAGTTTCGCGAATGTACTTGAATCGCGAAATTCGCAAAAATAAATCGCACGCGAAAGAAAGTCGGTTTACACTGTATAGAATATGGCATATATGACTTTAAAACAATGTTACTGTATATCAAATGACAATAAAACGAAGCAGAATAAAATTAAATCTGTGGATCAATTACACATAGTGTATATGACAATAATGTTTAGTATCCATGATAAAAGAAACCCAATTTAACAAATGATCTACGGCATCCAATCACCGGGCATTTTGCCACCACGTCCCCCCAAATGAACGTTTCAATGATGTAGTGATAGTCGCTTTGATATCCTGACATGATCACTGTGGAAATCGACAATTGGATTATCTGAATTCCTAGATCGCATTGCATATAATAAATCCACGTGTCTTATTACTGTGAATGCCTTCACAGACTCCCTGCTGATCAATCCTAATGGCACATTTGCAATGACGTCACCGACACGTCACAGGAGATAATCCAAGTCAGTATATCTATGTCATCAATATGTAACCTAATCGCATTAACTTCGCCTTAGCATAAGATCTCATGTGAAATACATACAATGACGATAATCCACTAATCCACCATGCACAAAATGATGTCCTAGTTCACAGCTAGGTACCACGTGATGTTCACACTTGTTGTTCCTAATGCCTTTCTGTCATGTTTATTGAATATCGATATGGTCCTCGGTAATCGCTTCCTGGTTTCCATATTATGGAGTTATAACACAAAAGTCAGGGCCAAGTTGTATTACATTCCTTTAATTTAAGGAATTCCTTCACTTTCAATTCCCCATGGGAAAGCATTGCAGATTTTCAGGAAGCCTCCTTAACTTCTGTAACGCTTTTCTATGGGGAATTTTAAGTTAAGGGACCCCTAATTTTTAAGACTGTTCGTGAAACTAGACCCATACATATTGTTCTCCAGTTTATACTGATAATTAAATCCACTGTTATTTTTTATCACCCTCTTGCTTTGTTTGCGTGTTTTGGGTGACTGCGGTATATGAGTGTTGTGTCGTTTTAATAGAAGAAATCCATTTTATAGTGCTATCTCGCTGAAACATACTGCCATAAATACCCAACAACAAACCATATTGATCATGTCGTACTGATGTAAAAGAGCGAAGACGTTTATATGAGATAACTTCGATAGGGATCGAACCCGAGACTTCTGGATTACTTGGTTTTACGCTCCATCAATCGAGTTAAAGAGAAGCTCTCTGTAGCCGTTTATTCGATTCATTGATCGATATGTATGGAAGCCTCCCATGTATGCGGTGTGATCGTGTATGAAGTGCGGGTGTGTGATGTGGGAGACTGCGGTATGTCTGTGTTGTGTCTTCTTGTATAATGGAACTGTAGCCCCTTTTATAGTGCTATATCACTGAAGCATGCTGCCAAAGACAACAAGCAACACATCCCACCCGGTCACATTATACTGACAACGGGCGAACCAGTCGTCCCACTCCCGTTATGCTGAAGAATGCAATGCGACAGACAAAGCGTAAACCAACCGTCAAATGTCGTTAAGTCGATGTGCTCAACGAGAGCAGAAACTACCATGTTTGGTGACTCAGGTGCGTCTGGGTCAGAAGACAAAACAAAGGGCCTCAACTCTAGGACAATATAGAGACGTTTGAAAGAAAAAAAGTTCTGCGATCACTAATGAGACAAGTTCGTTGTTCACTTAATGTAAGTCACAAGAATCGAATAACGGTGTATTGTGGTTGAATGTACGGCTTTGATGTTGCAAATCTCTGCATGCCTGTTAATGGTTAGGTTTTTTTTCTCTCCTGAACTGACTTCAGTTTTGCTATTAAGTATTCCATAGGTTGATATAACGACAGTGATAGTAACCACTGTAGTATCGTGGATGACGTCCTACCTGTAGTCATGTAACAATGGATTATCTAGCATCCAAGACAAAATAAAATGGAGTAGTACAACTCCAGCCCCTTTCCTGTACTGGCCATCGAGAAGGTGATACCGTCTTCTTTAATAAGCGCGTGCAAGTCGCGTGCGAGCCTTTGATGTACTCAACAGACCAGTGATGTAATTAAAAGAGTATCTAGAATTCAATGAAGGCAGAGGGAAATTATCCTGATTTTCAAAGCGTGCAGAATAATAAATTATTTGTTTGGCGTTAGAAATCTTCTTCTTATGTCCGTATAAAGTTTGAGTATAAATAGATTTTCTCCCACCTTTACCCACTCTTAAAGCCTTTATCTGTCCATTTTCTCGCGTTAAGCCCTAATTGAAGTTCCGTTTGATTGCTGCTGATTTTTTTTTTCTTTTTCAAAAATGTTTATATTTCGCACATACATTCAGAAATAATACGGATTTATCTCGTACGATACTCTATAACTGCAATATTGTAGCTCAAAAAGACTTTAGGCAGAAAATGGTGTCGTCTTTAGAGCTACAATTGGTGCCTATTACTGCTAATGGAGCAAAATAATGATTATACTAACCATTTTTAAAACGTTTGTAAGCATTTTACCATTCTTGTTTTATATCTCTTACCTACCACTTGGCAATAAAACTGAACCTTATAAGATAACAAATACTCAGCGAGACATTTTTTTAAAATATACATATGAAGGTCTTTCGGACGGGAATTTATACGGCAAGTCTACAAATTGTGATTTTCACGTCTTGTGACCGGTACGGTAGATGTTAAGAATGGTAGTTATGTTTGCTTTGGACAAAATAATGCAATCAAGCAAGTTCCACTGTATATGAATGCATGTATACGCATAAAATAATCGGAAACCTACAAAAATTATCGAAAATTGTGCCCGAGTGATTTTCGGAAGCACAGAGGACACATAGCGACCATTTCGTACCCGGCCGAAAGGTATAGTAGGCTGGGGACGTTTATCGTTCTAGATACTGTAATACTCACTATCACCATGCATTGATAAGACGGGATATCATGACGTCATCAAAATGGCTACCTTCTCGGTATTTATACACCATTTGTAAAATCCACATTGGTACAGGACGTAAATAAATCTTTGGGAAGCATAAGGGAAAATTGCAATGACGGGCAGGAAGGGCATTAGAATTGTTACCTGCTGTCCCTGTTGCATGATCGTGAGAGGCGACTAAATTTAGGATCTTATCTTTTCCTAACTGACTTCGTTCTTTTCAACGTTTCTCTTGACACCTCAATTTTTGGCTCTGATTGAGCACCACCCCGCCCCACCCTCTATGAAAGTTCTGAGTTCGTAAAGGGAATGGGACGACTGATTTGCGCGTTTTCAGTATAATATGACCGAGTGGTTGTGCTTGTTCGGTGTTTTCGACGTCATGCTTCATTGAGATAGCACTATAAATAGGGCAAGAGTTCAACTATCACAAGGAGACACAACCTACTCATACTGCAGCCTCCCAAAATACTATCACAAGGAGACACAACCTACTCATACTGCAGCCTCCCAAAACACACTATCATAAGGAGACACAACACTTATCCAAAACATTCAAACATTCAAACATTCACATACCACCACAACACATTGCACACACCAGATATTGTCCTTAAATGACACTGGCCGTTAATAGGACGTTATTCTAATATACCAAACAAAATGCAACAAATCCAGGAAGAAAAATACTTGGCGGTTTTTTATCCAAGTACTCCGGTTTTCCTAGACACGTCCTTCAATAACAGGTAACATCTTTAAATGACCCTGGTCGTACATCAATGACAGGCCAGGATCTTTTGTGGACATTAAACCTATAAATTTAGGACGTTTTGTTGGTTAGAACGTTATACCAATCCATTGAACAATCATTCAAAACATTATACCATTAAATTTAGAAAATAATACCAACAAAATTTAGGACGTAATAACAATCAATTTCTCCTGTTTAACCAATCAATTTAGGACGTAATAACAATCAATTTAGGACGTTATACCAATCAATTTAGGACGTAATAACAATCAATTTAGGATAAACCAGTATCTATAGGACAAAACCATAATCAATTTAGAACATTATACCTACAATTTAGGACGTAATAACAATCAATTTAGGATGTTATACCAATCAATTTAGGACGTTATACCAATCAATTTAGAACGTTATACAAATCAATTTAGGACGTTATACCAATCAATTTAGAACATATTATACCAATCAATTTAGGATGTTAAACCAATCAATTTAGGATGTTATACCAATCAATTTAGGACATTATACCAATCAATTTAGGACATTATACCAATCAATTTAGGACGTTATACCAATTAATTTAGGACGTTATACCATCAATTTAGGACGTTATACCAATCAATTTAGGACGTTATACCATCAATTTAGGATTATACCAATCAATTTAGGAGTTATACCAATCAATTAGGACGTATACAATCAATTTAGGACATTATACCAATAATTTAGGACGTTATACCAATCAATTTAGGACTTATACCAATCAATTTAGGATGTTATACCAATCAATTTAGGACTTATACACAATCAATTTAGCTTATACCAATCAATTAGGATTTATACCAATCAATTTAGGATGTTATACCAATCAATTTAGGAGTTATACCAATCAATTTAGGATTTATACCAATCAATTTAGGATGTTATACCAATCAATTAGGACGTTATACCAATCAATTTAGGACGTATACCAATCAATTTAGGACGTTATACCAATCAATTTAGGATGTTATACCAATCAATTTAGGATTATACCAATCAATTTAGGATGTTATACCAATCAATTTAGGACGTTATACCAATCAATTAGGACGTTATACCAATCATTTAGGATTTACAATCAATTAGACAATAACCAATCAATTTAGACGATACCATTAATTTAGACTAACCAATCAATAGGAGTTTACCAATCAATTTAGGATGTTATACCAATAATTTAGGACGTTATACCAATTTAGGATGTTATACCAATCAATTTAGGATGTTATACCAATCAATTTAGGACGTTATACCAATCAATTTAGGACATGTTATACCAATCAATTTAGGATGTTTATACCAATCAATTTAGGAGTATACTATACCAAATTTAGGAGTTATACCAATCAATTAAGGATGTTATACAATCAATTTAGGACGTTATACCAATTTAAGGACCTTATACCAATCATTTAGACGTTATACCATTCAATTTAGGAATATACCATCAATTTAGAACGTTATTCAATTTAGGACGTATACCAATCAATTTAGGACGTTTATACCAATCAATTTAGGACGTTATACCAAATAATTAAGGACCTTATACCAATCAATTTAGTTATACCAATTAATGAAGGATGTTATACCAATCAATTTAGGACGTTATACCAATCAATTTAGGACGTTATACCAATTATAGGACGTTATACCAATTTCGGTTTATACAATTAATTTAGGATGTTATACCAATCAATTTCGGATCGCTATACCAATTGATTAGGACATTTACCAATATTTAGGATTTTATACCAATCAAGACGTTAACAATATGAAGACGTTATACAATCAATTGAGGACGTTATACCAATCAATTTAGGAGTTATACCAATCAATTTAGGACGTTATACCAATCGATTTGGTTATACCAATAATGAAGGACGTTAACCAATTAATGAAGGATCAATTTTAGGACGTTATACCAATCAATTTTGGATGTATACCAATCAATTTAGGACGTTATACCAATTTAGATTATACAATCAATTAGGACCTATACAATCAATTTAGGACGTTATACCAATCAATTAGGAATAACAATCATTTAGGATTATACCAATCAATTTAGGATGTTATACCAATTAATTTAGGACGTTATACTCAATTAATGAAGGATGTTATACAAATCTATTTTTAGTTGTTATACCAATCAATTAGGATGTTATACCAATCAATTTAGGACGTTATACCAATCAATTAAGGAGTTATACCATCATTTTGTTGTTATACAAATCAATTTAGGACGTTATACCAATCAATTTAGGATGTTAATAACAATCAATTTAGGATGTTATACCAATCAATTTAGGACGTTATACCAATGATTAAGGAGTTATACCATTAATGAGGATGTTATACAAATCTATTTAGGATGTTATACAAATCAATTTAGAACATTATAGGACTTCCAATTAATGTTATACCAATCAATTTTGTTGTTATACCAATCAATTTAGGATTTATACAATCAATTTAGGATGTAATACCAATCAATTTAGGATGTTATACCAATTGAATTAGAATGGCATATATACAAATCAAATTATTCTTATAAAATAAAGCTTCTAGTGCAAGTGTACAAGTGCTACTCCCTATGTTCACCTGGTAATATATACATGTATTGTCACCTGTCTGTCGTCTCTATATTTGCAGCGCGTGCGGAATCTGTGGAACATACACATCAGTTGGTTCCAGCGTCAGTAGCAGCGGTGCTAGCTAGCTAAGAGTACATATATAATCGATCGTAAACAGCTTCGCGCTTACGACGATCGTAGGCCTGTGTGTGTGTAAATAAATACAAAATATGCTTTATTGTATCGATTTACATATAGTTTGGATGTATCTTTGACTGTAATAACATATGATTTCTGTATTTACAAGTAAGTATACGGAATGTTATAATTCAATTCTGTGTTATTGATATGTATAAGTATGCAGCTGGGCTACAAATCCAGTGATTTCTTCGGCTTAAAGTGCAAATGAACTGACGTAGAAAATTTGCTTTGTCATTCGTGAACAGCAGTACTTTTATAATTCATTTCGTGTTGTTCGATATATTATATATTTATATAACGTTGACTATTGACTCCGAAGAAATTTATTATGACATTGCGTAATTTTGACGTTCTCATTTTTTCAGGTATTTTTTTAATTCATCAAGTATACGAAATAAATACGTATATTTCTTAGTTCTCTCATTCATTATTTTTACATTATTGACTTATTTTGAGGACATAGTACCCGAGCCGGAGGTTGGTCTAACGTTCTAAATTGGTTGATATAACGTCTCAAATAGACTGTACCAATAAAACGCGAGAAAAGGTCACATTATGTGCTACAGTAATACCTATATTGATTTTCTTTTTCAATTACAAGCATTTATATGATTTCCGAATCTTCATCATGTTAAATTTGTTGCTGTTTTTATAAACATTAAATTAATACATACTTTTTGTATTTTGCATCAGCATACATTATTCTTAATTACATTTTATTATTAAAATCCATCGCAGTCTATTTTTTAATTAACATTGACATTCAATCATTAGTCATTTCAGAGTTTCAATACATTAGGCATACCAGAGATTAAGTCTATCTATAGCTCTGATAGATATACTTCATATTTATCAATATATTTTTAAATTTTTGTATGCATAAACATTAACTAATCTTAATTCGGAATTCCATACACATGTAGGGCAAATCCGCCATAGGAAGTTCGTAGTAAACTGGTTATGTCAATGCTATTCTGTATTTGCATATTACAGAGTTATCTGCCTTTGTGGTAGGTTTTGATTGTGACGTCATTTGTTTGCGAGCGTAACGTCATACTTTTCGAAGAAAACGATGTGAATTGCGCTCGCAAAATAATGACGTCACAATGGATAACTCCCAGGAAGGGAGCTAACTCTGTAAATGTAAAGACGGAATTACATAGGACTGCAGTCGGGAGTGGGTATCATTTCGTTATACGTTGACATTCTTTATAACTGAGTTCGTTATATTCGAATTTTACTGGGGTATTATTTTACATATGTTATTAATTATCCACGTAATGCTCGCTCTGCTCATTATTTCCATCAGTAAAGTTCAGTAAAATAACACTATAAAAAGTTGGCCATTTTATTTCGGAATTCTATGTTTCATATACGCAGGCATGCCATCAATTATTCTTGCAATGCCAATCCAATATCCCCTGTATTATGGTTCAGTGAGCTAGCACTTTAGTACGTAGACATGTTTCTCTATCACAAAAAGACACAACAAGATTACACCAAACTCGCCAAAAGTATACACAACAAAAATCAACACATCCCATACAGTAGATGAAATCGCAACCTTCAATAAATATTACTTTGGTTTGAATAATGAAACGTTCTAGTAATAAGCAGGGTCATTTTTTGAGGGTGTGTCATGTATATAGACGAAAGGAAATCAGTAGTACTCGGGGAAAAAACAACCGACCTGCGGTCAGTACCAGACAACTGTCACATATAGGATTCAAATTTACGACCAAAAGATTGAAGGTTCGTGGTGATGAGTCGAGACATTTTAACCGCTCGGTCATGGCGGCGCCTAACCTAACCATTAATAGAACATAAATCACAATAAAACAAAGAATTGGGTTTCGGCAAAATCTAACCAAATCTCAACCAGTTTCGTGTATTCACAGCTTGAAAAATCTATCCATCGGCTGCCTTAATGTAACAGCATCATGCTAAATAGCCGCTATGTGCATTAAATTGTATATAGTACATTGTTTCCCTACAAATCTGCCTGGCATTTAGATTTAATTCCATTATCGTAACACGCTTATCAATATTCCTGCTTTATCTGACAGGCTATGGAAACAAAAGTCCAAATATCTCTCTATTTGACGTTTATAAGCTCCAAGACAAACTCCTACCAGCATACAACATTGAGCTAAAAGTACAATGCTGGTTAGAATTTAGTACAAATCCTTGTGTCCTAACCGCATAACTCTTAATTAGCACTTATTTTCACCTGTATTTACCTGTGTTTAAACACACACCTGCGCGCACATACAATGTATACAAATCAAAACACGTCTGCGAGATGTACCTCGTATGTGCACTGTATGAAGACTGAGATAGATACACAGTCCGCTAGCATCTTCTCTTTAAAGTGCAAATAATATCGACCGACAAAGTCACATGTACGCTTACGCGTGTATTCTTCTATGGAGAGGGGTACATTGGTCTTGTCTTTCTGACCAACAAAGCTGTTTATCGTTTAAGCTGCCCAGCCATCCAAGCGTCTTGTACGCGTGTATGCTACATCAGCATATCAATGGTTGTACTATCTGGTCATAACCGATAATATCTTATCACCTATCTACTATACGCTTGTAAAATTCTCGCGCCATCACAGTCGCTATCATCTGCACGCTTGCACCTACCGCGGGAAAGTACATGTGACCTCACGTTCAATATACGACAAATCCAGAGTCCCGCCCATCGAGCGATTTGATTGGCTATTTCATTTGAAGCAAAGACAGTTGTCATCATAACAGTAAAAAGAGGGTTTGTAATTAGTTATCTATGTAGATACGGAGTTCATGATTGGCTACCTGTTAAGTAACGTGTAATTTGATTGGCTTGTTCACAGATCCCACGGTAGTAAAAGTGCATGTGTAAAACTAATCGCAGATCATATGATTTATAAAAAGAAAAGCAGTTTGCGCTGGTTTTCATATTAGAATTTTACTGTGAAATGCGAACAGTCCTGGGCTACTAAAGGTAAGATGTTTTGATCGTTAACTAATTGAATGCATATATACAGTTTAATTTTAATGAAACAGACAGTTATCCTAAATTAAAAGACTATGAATAGGTCTAAAATTGTAAAGCCTTAAAAGGCTCTTTTTTGGAAATAATTTCTAAAGAAAATAAGCGAAAATCAAAAAGGTTTTAATGTCATCCTTAAAAATCTATGTTTATAATTTTTTTTTTTAATTTAGATAATATTCGTATTTTATAGATGAATAATATGCCACTTTCAGTATGTCAAGCAACTACCGTTGGTGATAGAATATTCACGTCACTTCCGCTTTTAATTTAACCAAGTCCTGCCCTATAATATACATTTAAAGTAAAGTTAGATTTATGTCGAATATCTTTTCAGTCGAAAGGTTTTGTCGAAGTTCTTCGTTATTTCGAACTCTAATATTTAGATATTCTTTATTATCTGAAAGGTGTTCGGTATTGCAAAGTTTGATTTTTGGATAAAACTTTCTGTTATGATTTCATTATCGTGATAAGACTAACATCGATATAACGAATGTTCACATCTATCTCGATTTTTACTGGTCATTAAATGGCATTCTGTGATGAAAATTTGTCGATTCTAGATTATTTCAGACAATAAAAATTGTACCGATGACTTACATACGAATTTTTAAAAATTCCTTACTTTATTTCAAACTTTTTTTCTTTTGAACTTCTAAGCGAATCTTCAGACATCTATGTAACGTCATTTCCATACATCGAACTATATAGCTACATGTATTATTGAATCAGACATCGAAATAGCATGATAATTCGATACTCTTATCTCGACTTTAGTTCATATCAACATCAATTTCGTACCCTTTTCTCTATGGAACCACATGGATATATCGAGATACGTGTATACGTGTAATATGATTATTCAATACTCTTATCTCGAATGATTGATATTATCTCCGACTGCAGTTTACATCTAGGAAAATAAACTTCTATACGTTGTTCTAGTTTTCAAAAACTGTTTAGGTCGAAAATGTATCGATAATGTTACGTAATTCTCTTTATCTCGACGTTCTCGAATACATAATTCGTATATCTCGAACATCTCACAAGCCACGCTTTTTCAAAAAGTGCATTAAATGTTACTTAGTTTCTTTTTCATAAGTTTTGTGTATTGATTGAAAAGATATTGGCAAAGTCAAATATCTACTGGAAATTTCTTACAAGACATATTTTTGAGGGAAGCAAAAATCAGCCATCATATCATTATCACTAATATTTCATCGGAAGACTAGCTGGGCCCTGTTTCTCGAAGTTTCCTTAACTTCAAGGAATTTCTTAACTTAAAATTCTCCCTAGGAAAGCATTACAGATTTTAAAGAAGGCTTCTTAAGTTTTTTCCTTAGATTATGTAATGTTTTTCTATGGGGTAATTTAAGTCAAAGAATTCCTTAAAGTTTGATGAGATAAATTATATTTCATTTGATGAATCTTAATGATATTATACATCAAAATGTATTGGCAACGGGTGTCAACGCTGTATACATATAGGTGTTCCATGTATCAGTGCGCATCGGTCATACCAGCCTACAGGTGTTTGAGTTGCTCTGATTAGTAACGTAATAATCAGAGAAGTTCCTAAATCAAAAGTCACGCTGCAAATACTACAGTACATTCGGATCGATTTCTATTTATCGATAGAGTAACACTGTTTCGTTGTTTATGTCTGTTGCATTCCAGTGCTCTCAGTTGACGGAGTGGTCATTCTAATACTCTGGCTTTCCGCCGACCCTTTAAACTTATTCTGTCATTTTTTTCATACTTAAAACTTCAACGATACGCGATCGACTACACTAAATAATAAAATCCAAAATTGATCAAGGAACTGAATACCAGTATTTGAACGATAATAATTGCAAAGGCGTTTTATATGTTTAAAATATTCTCGAGCAAAACTGTTTACGTCAAGTTCGCGTTAAGGGTACAGCAGTCGCTTCCGGGCGGCGATTTTCTTCCGATGTGTGTGGTTTTTTTTCACTACCATTAATGCATTGCAAGTAATTAAAATGTAACAATACATGTACTAACGACTCCATTGAAACTACAGAAGTAGAATTTTTTAAGCAAATTTAAATGTCAACTTACATTTTCAATATTATTTTTTAATTAGCACAATGTATGTGTATACAATGAAATGTCAGAATAACAGACTTGCGGCCTGATGGATAATAGCCTAAATGTTGTTGTGTTGACATTGGTATGTGATTGTCTACAGTCTATTGTTTAAAGTGGTATTGGATATGACATTCAGCACATTTGTTTCTTAGTACTTCATTTGCGTATGAAAATGAACCTCGTTGTGTTTAAAGACAGCGCTGACAGGGCATAAACGATACTCATCTTTTGAACGATAATGAAATTGAAATGTTTGAATGTATAAAAAGAATTTAATAAAAAATAAAAACTGAACAATTTCTATAGTGAGTAAATCATCCATTACAGATGGACAGTAATTTGTTCCGCTAGTAGATTTAGGAAAGTTTGAATTGTAATATATTTGATGTTAAATTTTGTCTTCAGTTATTAAAAACAAAGTTAAAGTCGGGTTAGTCTCCCGGATACAAAAACTGAACAGTTTATCTAACTCATATGTGCACATACATATGTAACAGGGGAGGCTACTCCCACTCAAATAATGAAATGATTGAAATATTGATAGAAGCACAGACGAAACGGTGAAAATTTTCTACAATACTGGAATTTTTAGAGTGACAATCATACGCTAACTTCAGTTTGTCCGTAATATCGGTTACTTGGGATTGTGGCTGTAAAAGAGGCTACAGGTATATATACATATGATATATAAACGGGTTTTTTTTGGTTAAATTAAAACTCTATCGTATGGTAAATAACTACTGAAATGTAAACAAATCTTAAGACAACGTACAAAATAGGTGAAAATGTGTGAGTCAGAAAAAGTGCAAGTTTTGTAGCAGCCTTCGTTTTTGTAGGAAGTTAAAGAATGAAACAGTTTGCAATCTACTAAAATATTGAGAATGAGGTTCAGTGTTGTGAAGTATACTACCCCAATCCACAGATATGAAAATATACTGAATAAGTTCGAAAACTGTTTATCTTAGCTTGAATATTGCAGCACTTAAGAGTTTATGATGCCGTCTTAACATTTACAATTGGTGTCTTTTTATGTGGGTAGAGCAAATATTTTCTCAAAATTTTATTTACGTGTGAGTTATCTGACATATTTCTTTCTAATTAGGCGATGTATAAATGATATAAATCAGACAAAAAAATACGATCATTTTAACTTTAATTGCACAGCAATTTAGTAGATTAATTGTGGACTTTAATGTAGATATGAAGAACGGTTATTGTGTGTGCTTTGAGCAAAAAAGATCTCATATTCATGCCTCCAATAATTTCAAACCTAAAATAATATAAACAAATGAACCTGAGAAGTGCCCCATTATAGTCGATAGGGACTACATGTGAACACTAATGTCGACCGGATATTTGTTCTAGACGTATTCAAGTGTTCATATAACATTTTGATACGTTTAAAGGGGTCAAAATAAAGATGGTAAAATGACATGTCTTTATGATGAATGATACCCGATAAAACAACTGAAAATGATCTCTAAACAGTACCCTCGCAATCTAATTATAAGAGAGATAACTCGTGCCATCTTATCAGAACAACATATTTTCCTGTAGTGATCCTGGGATACCGCCGCCTATATTGCCGCTCATTTCGAACACATCTTTTTGTATTCACTTATATCCTTTCATGTACTTTCTTCATTTTTCTTCATTTCTCTATTTTATTCTTTCTTACATTTTGCTTTCTTTCTCCCATTTTCATTCCTTGAATTCATTATTTTATTTGAAATCTGTTTATTTTTCACGGTTTTGAATTTATAAACCATATCGAAGTAAAGGTTTATGACGATTTTTTTTTTTTTTTCTTATTTTTTGAAAACGTTCAGAGCATATATTTAGATATAAAAAACAAAAATGCAACTGTATCTAATATTGAAATAATATCGTTTGCTATCTCAGTTTTCAATAAACCAACCAAAAAGCGAAACCAACGCTAATCCAATGTTTATCCATAATGTGTTTAACTGTGTCATTTGTAAAAAGAGAATTCAGATCGTAGATATTGAATACTTTTACTTTTTCAGCCCACGAGGATCCACCTTTATGACCTGGTATACAAATAATCCATCATGCTACCCTGGAAGCCCTAATTTCCCCCACTGACTACTGTACCTTATAGTTTAAAGATTATAATTAAATTATAACTCATTTTCTTCAATCTCCTTTTCCCACTTATAAAACTCGCATTTCAAATTTCATTTTGTAAAATTACAGTAGTACATTACAGACGTAGTTTGTACGAGTCAATGTACCATAGGAAGGGAGGCAACTCTAACAAAAATAACAGAAATTCATTGATTGATGTTTGGTGAGAGCACAGGCGTTTGCCTATAGTTTTACAGAGACATATATAATGATATACAGACACCTCTATTATAATACACACGTGTAAAACAACACATGTATATAGAAGAGTCAAGCGCCTGTGGTGAAAACTTGTTGTTACGCCCCTTACAAATGCAATAAATATCGTCGGGAACAAAAAGACATTAATTGCATTTTACACAATAAGATTTGTTTTCCATTCAAATAGAGTTATAAAATGTTATTTGGCGAAACTCGTGCAAATATAGATTACTTTCGAGTTCATCGGATTTATAATGAGTATAATGATTGCACTTATCAACGTTAACTTAACGTCCTTTCAACAGTCGGTTACGGTATATGTATCATAACCGAGCGAGAGATCTGACATGCTTATTTTCTTCAGTAATCTACGAAAACCATGTTGTTTTATGAATTAAGTAGTGAAAAGCATTTCAATGATAAACAATTGTTACAACAACGATTCTACTTTTTATGTCTTACGAATGTTTAAACGAAAATATTCCTGGTAAAATCACTTTTACTATTAACACTGTAAAATTATGACATGGAATTGTACTTTATGGTCTGATCGTATGTACCTCATTTCTCTGCACTGTGAAAATAATTATAACGAGTTTTGGCAGTAAAAACTTATCCATTGTAAATATTGTAATACTCAAATTGTTGTAAACTTCTTGTGGTGAATAACATATTAAAAGCTTTTCTTAATTCGGAGTAATGAGTATGAACCATACTCCACATATAACATCAAAGACGTGCCAAGTTCAAAAGATGGAGGAAAACCGGAGTACACGTTAAAAAACCACCGACTTCGGATAATGCTTGCTGGCAACCGCCTCATTTTGATCTGGAACTAGTTACATGTACCCAGATCTAGGGCATGGTTTTCTATATGAGGCATTTTAGCGGAGGTTTCATTTCAAGGTTCGCCCATTTGGATATAACGTCAGTGATAGTGTAACCCCTGCAGTATCGAGGATGCACACAGTCCTATTATTATTTGAACTTCCGTTCTTGAGAACGTCAATGTACGTATGAATATTTCGTTGGTGTTTAGAATGTGGCGATTTTCTGTCAAATCGCCATTATAACGAAACTAATCCTTTGTAGCGTATCCAATAAACAGTATTCCGTCTTTGCATATTACAGAGTTAGCTCCCTTACGGGTAGGTATGGATTGTTACACTGTACGTCATTATTTTGTGAGTGCAATTTACGTTGTTTTCTCCAAAACCCATGACGTCACAATCGTTACATACACGCAAGGGCAGATAACTCTGTAATATGCAAATGCAGAAAAGCAGTCTTTAACTGTAGGACGTGTTATTTTGTTATAAAGATGCTCCACCGCTGACAAATGTCTTTCTCCATTAAAAACAATAAGAGACGAATTTGTATTGTCTTCAGTTACAAAAGTTACTTAGTTTACACCATTACAATCAATGAAAAGTTTCGTCTTCTAATTTTACTTCAAGATAAAAATATTAAATAATCATTAAAGTGAACAGTCGGGCAAGGATGGCTAAAGTCGGTAAAAATGGTGTGAATGTATCCAGTATAACTTCTTATGAATTAGAAAAATAAAATCTCTCGTCAAAATCTGTCTGCGTACGAAGAAATTAATTTAAAGTATAGCAATCCTAAAACGTCCTCCCGGCTGACTATGTCCGTGGTTACATTTCCACGCAACCTCGCTTTCAATGCTTTCAACTTTCTTTATTTCAGTGGTCAGAACTGGGAAACGTAAGCAGAACTTGACCGTCGTATTAATATGTGAGAACTTTTGGAAGGCCAATGAACGCATTTAGACTGGTTTTCTTTGCCCGACTATTCACTTTAATTACGTATCTACAAAAATCAATGGTGGTATGGTCTATATATATTGAAGTACATGTACCAAAAGCAAAATTACTAATTCAACATGTGTTTTTGTGTTAATTAGACAAATAAATACACGATTAAACATTAGTCGTTGTTCAAATGTTTGGTATTGTTTATGCTCTGTCGGCGGTCGGGCATATTCAATGTACTT
>NC_091146.1:33018327-33028327 GCF_041381155.1 Argopecten irradians | reverse complement strand
ACGACAATGATAGTAACCCCTCGTTTATTACGACAGTGATAGTAACCCCTTATTTATTTCGACAGTGCTAGTTATCCCACGTTTAATTGTACTACGGCAGTGAAAGTAACCCCTGTCTTATATTACGACAGTGATAGTAACCCCTGTCTTATCTTACGACAGTGATAGTAACCCCTGTCTTATATTACGACAGTGATAGTAACCCCTGTCTTATATTACGACAGTGATAGTAACCCCTGTCTTATATTACGACAGTGATAGTAACCCCTGTCTTATATTACGACAGTGATAGTAACCCCTGTCTTATATTACGACAGTGATAGTAACCCCTGTCTTATATTACGACAGTGATAGTAACCCCTGTCTTATATTACGACAGTGATAGTAACCCCTGTCTTAATATTACGACAGTGATAGTAACCCCTGTCTTATATTACGACAGTGATAGTAACCCCTGTCTTATCTTACGACAGTGATAGTAACCCCTGTCTTATATTACGACAGTGATAGTAACCCCTGTCTTATATTACGACAGTGATAGTAACCCCTGTCTTATATTACGACAGTGATCGTAACCCCTGTCTTATCTTACGACAGTGATAGTAACCCCTGTCTTATATTACGACAGTGATAGTAACCCCTGTTTTATATTACGACAGTGATAGTAACCCCTGTCTTATATTACGACAGTGATAGTAACCCTTGTCTTATATTACGACAATGATAGTAACCCCTGTCTTATATTACGACAGTGATAGTAACCCCTGTCTTATATTACGACAGTGATAGTAACCCCTGTCTTATATTACAACTGTGATAGTAACCCCTGTCTTATATTACGACAGTGATAGTAACCCCTGTCTTATATTACGACAGTGATAGTAACCCCTGTCTTATCTTACGACAGTGATAGTAACCCCTGTCTTGTGATAGTAACCCCTGTCTTATATTACGACAGTGATAGTAACCCCTGTCTTATATTACGACAGTGATCGTAACTCCTGTCTTATCTTACGACAGTGATAGTAACCCCTGTCTTATCTTACGACAGTGATAGAAACCCCTGTCTTATATTACAACAGTGATGGTAACCCCTGTCTTTTATTACGACAGTGATAGTAACCCCTCGTTTATTACGACAGTGATAGTAACCCCTCGTTTATTACGACAGTGATAGTAACCCCTTATTTATTTCGACAGTGCTAGTTATCCCACGTTTAAATGTACTACGGCAGTGAAAGTAACCCCTGTCTTATATTACGACAGTGATAGTAACCCCTGTCTTATCTTACGACAGTGATAGTAACCCCTGTCTTATATTACGACAGTGATAGTAACCCCTGTCTTATATTACGACAGTGATAGTAACCCCTGTCTTATATTACGACAGTGATAGTAACCCCTGTCTTGTGATAGTAACCCCTGTCTTATATTACGACAGTGATAATATCCCTGTCTTATATTACGACAATGATAGTAACCCCTGTCTTTATTACGACAGTGATAGTAACCCCTGTCTTATATTACGACAGTGATAGTAACCCCTGTCTTATATTACGACAGTGATAGTAACCCCTGTCTTATATTACGACAGTGATAGTAACCCCTGTCTTATATTACGACAGTGATAGTAACCCCTGTCTTATCTTACGACAGTGATAGTAACCCCTGTCTTATATTACGACAGTGATAGTAACCCCTGTTTTATATTACGACAGTGATAGTAACCCCTGTCTTATATTACGACAGTGATAATAACCCTGTCTTATATTACGACAATGATAGTAACCCCTGTCTTTTATTACGACAGTGATAGTAACCCCTGTCTTATATTACGACAGTGATAGTAACCCCTGTCTATTTAATATTAACCGACAGTGATAGTAACCCCTGTCTTATATTACGACAGTGATAGTAACCCCTGTCTTATATTACGACAGTGATAGTAACCCCTGTCTTATATTACGACAGTGATGTAACCCCTGTCTTATCTTACGACAGTGATAGTAACCCCTGTCTTATCTTACGACAGTGATAGTAACCCCTGTCTTATATTACGACAGTGATAGTAACCCCTGTCTTATATTACGACAGTGATAGTAACCCCTGTCTTATATTACGACAGTGATAGTAACCCCTGTCTTATATTACGACAGTGATAGTAACCCCTGTCTTATATTACGACAGTGATAGTAACCCCTGTCTTATATTACGACAGTGATAGTAACCCCTGTCTTATATTACGACAGTGATAGTAACCCCTGTCTTATATTACGACAGTGATAGTAACCCCTGTCTTATATTACGACAGTGATAGTAACCCCTGTCTTATATTACGACAGTGATAGTAACCCCTGTCTTATATTACGACAGTGATAGTAACCCCTGTCTTATATTACGACAGTGATAGTAACCCCTGTCTTATATTACGACAGTGATAGTAACCCCTGTCTTATATTACGACAGTGATAGTAACCCCTGTCTTATATTACGACAGTGTGATAGTAACCCTGTCTTTTTCGACAGTGATAACCCTGTCTTTTTACGACAGTGATAGTAACCCCTGTCTTATATTACGACAGTGATAGTAACCCCTGTCTTATATTACGACAGTGATAGTAACCCCTGTCTTATATTACGACAGTGATAGTAACCCCTGTCTTATATTACGACAGTGATAGTAACCCCTGTCTTATATTACGACAGTGATAGTAACCCCTGTCTTATATTACGACAGTGATAGTAACCCCTGTCTTATATTACGACAGTGATAGTAACCCCTGTCTTATATTACGACAGTGATAGTAACCCCTGTCTTATATTACGACAGTGATAGTAACCCCTGTCTTATCTTACGACAGTGATAGTAACCCCTGTCTTATATTACGACAGTGATAGTAACCCCTGTCTTATATTACGACAGTGATAGTAACCCCTGTCTTATATTACGACAGTGATAGTAACCCCTGTCTTATATTACGACAGTGATAGTAACCCCTGTCTTATATTACGACAGTGATAGTAACCCCTGTCTTATATTACGACAGTGATAGTAACCCCTGTCTTATATTACGACAGTGATAGTAACCCCTGTCTTATATTACGACAGTGATAGTAACCCCTGTCTATATCACGACAGTGATAGTAACCCCTGTCTTATATTACGACAGTGATAGTAACCCCTGTCTTATATTACGACAGTGATAGTAACCCCTGTCTTATATTACGACAGTGATAGTAACCCCTGTCTTATATTACGACAGTGATAATAACCCCTTGTATATCACGATAGTGATCGTAACCCCTGATATAGTAAAGGTACGTGATGCCATCTTGTTTAATTTTGTTCTGCACGTTAAAACGGTCGTCACAAATGAAACATACCCCGCACTTCTGTAGAACTCGTTCATTTATAACCAATACTCATACAATTTTCTGCTCAATGATGCATTTTATGGAAAAATTGAATCCTCTGTCATAAAATGTACCCCTACGACTACGTCTATATTAAATCCTGCATTTTTAAAAGCATAGCATGTGTGGAGTACTTTTTTTAAATGTCAATAGATTTTTATGAACTATTAAGGACTTGCTCGCTAACTGCGTGGGGCGCCCTCCGAGAGCGGTATAGCCGAGTAGGGGTACAAATAGACCGGCCTATCTCCACGATCAGTCTAATTAGCGTCAGTTATTAATTAAACCTAATTAGACACCGACAATACATTAGGAATGCCAATCTCTTTCTAGTTTAGCCTGTCATCGGCCGAGTCTTTGTCATCGCCGTTCTCGTCAGATATTTGTCCCACAATCATCGGCGCGATGAATACCTCCGCACTGTCTTGTATTTAAAATCCTCCCACGGGTGTCGGAGTACTGTATAATTACAACTGACCGCCCCTGGCTTTCAATTAAAGTATTTATTCTAGGTATAACCCTTTTGTACTCCAGTGTTAAGCTTCTCTCTGTTTAAATATAATTATCTAAAACTCTAACAAACAATTAACAATGATGCATTTGAGTAGGTTTTTTTTTCAAAAACATACCCCCTCCCCCACCCACCCACAAACACACACTCACCCAAACAATAACACACCCGACCCCCCTACCCACACCCGACCCCCCTACCTCCCCATTCGCCTTATCTTCTGAAAATCTGGCCCCCGGATTTGTTGCCTTATTCTATTCCGATATGGATGTATTAAACTGTTTTTGCTAGAGCAAATATTGAACAAAATATAACACAATAATTTCCGAAAACTGTCAGATTATTTTCCAAAATTTCGCAATTGGTACCCAGAAGACATAAACATAGAATCGATATCGTTACCATCTACATAAGTATGCATTGTCTCTATTTATTTGCCCTCTGGATAAGGTTCATATTCAATCGATCATCGACTTTCATTTCAAGTTGATTGATTACAACAAATTTATTATTGAAATCACAAACAACAAGAGATTAGACACAAGTTATTACAACCTGTCAACGCATTCTCTCGTTCTCGTTTCAAGACAATTCGTACAAATTTACACCATTGTTTTCTTAAGCTGCTGCGTCATTTGTCTGATGAAAGGGACCTTGTAATCGACACGTCAAATATATTTTTGATGTTATTGTGTATTATAATACACACTTTCCAACCAGATTAAAATGTTTAGAAAAAAAAGAAGAGAAAACTTATGGTATTTACTATTACGTAATTTGATTACAAACGTGACGTCATGTTCTTTATGAGAAATAACGTAACTTTCACTCACAAAATAACAATGTAGTAATCGTAACTAAGGGCAGATTAATATCTAATTCAAAATGGCGGATTAGTGCTGAATGGGGTTATAAAGACCCGGAATTTATATTTGTAGGTTACTTATGCAAGTCTTAGATAAAAATCACCTTAAAAGAACGCGATGTTTTACATTCTTTATTCCAACTTTTATTTCTTAATGCTTGACTAGACATTGCTTCGTAGATTACAAAATTAAAAAGCAAAATGCGCCGAACAGATTTGTGATAAATTCCGGATTTACATGTACAAGCAAATTTTGTTTATACCCTTTTCGCGAATCGTAAAATTTGTACTTTAAGATAATTTTGCCTAGTGAATCGTGAGTACAAACGAAATTTCGTGTTCTTTCCAGATAGAATTTAATCTCGTGACGACATTCGCTTGCCCTCTCACCGCGACTTACTTATCTGTCAGGGTTACAGACTTTCAAAACGAACAAAAACCAATTAATAAAGATCGTTTATATATACTGCACGTAAATTAAAGATAATCGAGTTCAGAAAGCATGAAATTATGCCGTTGAGCATGCGTGTACTTTTAGGAAGATGGGGACCTACCTGGTGTATGTATATATATATACATAGTGTATATATAGAGGGATTTACGAGCGTCTAAAGGTACATATTTTATGTACGTTAAAGTACATCGCATATGTGTTATTATTTTGAAATGAGAGATACTTATATTCATCCCACGTATCTACCAATCTTACTTAAACAGTATATCACCTAGAAATTAACACTACTCTATATATCTTTCACATACGTATCCATATAATTTGCACTTTTAACTTTGAGATAGAAACTCGGGAAGCTTTTCTAGTTAGCAATAAAACATTCGTTGAATTAGGGGTACTTTTAATAGTGACATATTTTTGTTGAAATTATCCTGGAATTCGTTGAGCTATCTGGTTATTTACAACCTTAAGTTCAGTATCAGTGTACGGCGGGTAGATAATTTCACCATGATTTACCTGAATACCGCACTGTTTGCTGGGGTGTGTCTAAAAGTACAAACTTCGGAATCATTGGGTGGTTGTAAGGGTAAATCGGGGGTCAATGTTCTTTTACTGAATCGAACTAACCTTTTAAATTAAACCCTTCCGCCATTTTTCGGGTGCGTTCGATCACGTAGGCAGAACTTCGAATGATAAACAGCTATACTCGTCACTAAAGTGGCTATATAATATAAGTACATAAATCGTAACAAAAACAACCTGAAGAGCTTGCATACCAAAATCACCATAAACAATATCCAAAAGGTATTGATACAGTACAAATATAAAACAAAACGTCTCTTTTAAGTCAACATTTTAAACTCGGAAGATATATTTGTTTTTGTTTTCGATCCTTTTAAAGGCCCACTACTTTTTCAAAACAAAATACTGTTTTCTTAAAAAATAAAAATAGCAAAAGAAAGTTTATATCGTTGGCCTAAGATGATGTTACAACACCAAACAAATGCAATATCTGTAATCTATGATAACAGTGCAGATTCAGTTCGCTGTTTTTTCGTCTGGTGCAGTGATAATCACCGAACGAGCGGTATTTAGGAAATTAAATTGATCACGAGTGCGACTCTACAAAATAATCAATCTCGTTTTACATTCCCATTTTAAAAATCAAAAGCTGTTTCAGAAGGGTAGTGACCCTTTAAGGGTTAGGGTCATTTAAGGACGGAGTATCGGGAGAAAAAGCATCGATCTACGGCCAACTGGCAAACTTCAGGTACACAGCATGGGTTTCGAACTTACTCTTTTAAACCCAGAGAATGATAAAAACGCGGGGTACTGTCGGTACACCTTATCCACTGCGACCCCCCCTAATAAAAACTAAGTCATACCATCATGCAATGGAAACACAGGCAAATTGGAAATCATTTTCAGTCACATATATGCTATATCAGAATTACATTATTGGTTGATTGTTTGAGCGTAATTAGCTGAGCATCCTGAGTATGCAATGTGTTATTTGTGTTTCGGGAGGCTGTGGTATATTCGTGTTGTGTCTCCTTGTGATAGTGTTTTTCGGGAGGCTGTGGTATATTAGTGTCGTGTCTCCTTGTGATAGCGTGTTTCGGGAGGCTGTGGTATATTCGTGTTGTGTCTTCTTGTGATAGTGTGTTCGGGAGGCTGTGGTATATTCGTGTTGTGTCTCCTTGTGATAGTGTGTGTTGGGAGGCTGTGGTATATTCGTGTTGTGACTCCTTGTGATAGTGTGTGTCGGGAGGCTGTGGTATATTCGTGTTGTGTCTCCTTGTGATAGTGTGTGTCGGGAGGCTGTGGTATATCCGTGTTGTGTCCCTTTGTGATAGTGTGTGTCGGGAGGCTGTGGTATATCGTGTTGTGTCTCCTTGTGATAGTGTGTGTCGGGAGGCTGTGGTATATTCGTGTTGTGTCTCCTTGGGATAGTGTGTGTCGAGAGGCTGGGGTATATTCGTGTTGTGTCTCCTTGGGATAGTGGTACTAATTCCATTTTGTTAGTGTTATCTCACTAAAGCATTCAGCCAAATTTACAAATAAAATGCATCAGTAAATAGGAATAGAATGCTTCCCCGTATAGCTTGTAAATGTTACATTTAACTTGTGCTTTTCTCTACTGAGTTTGGAGCTGAGTGCTTAATTCTGTGCAAAGTTAAGTATACAGAAGGCCAAAAATCCATAAAACAAAAACAAAACAAAATATCGTGGAAAATATGAAAATAATTCTTCCCAAATAAAATTGACCACAGAAAGACAACAGACGTCTACACCACTTTACACTGTACTTTTTCTGAAGATTTATATGGCTAATTTTATACTTTTAAGACTTTTATATGTGTTCTGTATTCAGTCTAGTACTTTAGTGTAAAGAAAGTTCATATTTTATAATACTCAACCCGCTGGTACTTACAATAAAGACGTATACCATTGTTTTAAGTACTTTAAGTCATTTCAAGTGCTGTAAGTACATATCTTATATTAACTCAGGGACTATCGTCTGGCGAGTTTATACAGCTAGTCGACCGATGTAGTGAAGTGCTACACAGTTAAAGAAAATGTTTCCGGAATATCGTAGATGGATTTTTTTATTACGTTCATCCTTAATTTTTATGATTGCAAATCAAACGCAACGATTGCGAGTTCCAATTATATAACGGGTTATGACGTAAATGTCCGAAATGTGTAGCGGTCATAATATTACTGTTTATGCAATCTAGATACAGATTCCACAAGCTTTATGTCCTTCCTTCATTCCTTCCTTCCTTCCTTCCTTCCTTCCTTCCTTCCTTCCTTCCTTCCTTCCTTCCTTCCTTCCTTCCTTCCTTCCTTCCTTCGTTCCTTCGTTCCTTCGTTCCTTCGTTCCTTCCTTCGTTCCTTCTCCTTCCTTCCTTCGTTCCTTCCTTCGTTCCTTCGTTCCTTCGTTCCTTCCTTCGTTCCTTCGTTCCTTCCTTCCTTCGTTCCTTCCTTCCTTCCTTCGTTCCTTCCTTCCTTCCTTCCTTCCTTCCTTCCTTCCTTCGTTCCTTCGTTCCTTCCTTCCTTCCTTCGTTCCTTCCTTCCTTCCTTCCTTCCTTCCTTCCTTCCTTCCTTCCTTCCTTCCTTCCTTCCTTCCTTCCTTCCTTCCTTCCTTCCTTCCTTCCTTCCTTCCTTCCTTCCTTCCTTCCTTCCTTCCTTCCTTCCTTCCTTCCTTCCTTCCTTCGTTCCTTCCTTCCTTCCTTCCTTCCTTCCTTCGTTCCTTCCTTCCTTCCTTCCTTCCTTCCTTCCTTCCTTCTTCCTTCCTTCCTTCCTTCCTTCCTTCCTTCCTTCCTTCCTTCCTTCCTTCCTTCCTTCCTTCCTTCCTTCCTTCCTTCCTTCCTTCCTTCCTTCCTTCCTTCCTTCCTTCCTTCCTTCCTTCCTTCCTTCCCTTCCTTCCTTCCTTCCTTCCTTCCTTCCTTCCTTCCTTCGTTCCTTCCTTCCTTCCTTCCTTCGTTCGTTCCTTCGTTCCTTCCTTCCTTCCTTCGTTCCTTCCTTCCTTCCTTCCTTCCTTCCTTCCTTCCTTCCTTCCTTCCTTCCTTCCTTCCTTCCTTCCTTCCTTCCTTCCTTCCTTCCTTCCTTCCTTCCTTCCCTTCCTTCCTTCCTTCCTTCTTCCTTCGTTCCTTCCTTCCTTCCTTCCTTCCTTCCTTCCTTCCTTCCTTCCTTCCTTCCTTCCTTCCTTCCTTCCTTCCTTCCTTCCTTCCTTCCTTCCTTCCTTCCTTCCTTCCTTCCTTCCTTCCTTCCTTCCTTCCTTCCTTCCTTCCTTCCTTCCTTCCTTCCTTCCTTCCTTCCTTCCTTCTTCTTCTTCCTTCCTTCCTTCCTTCCTTCCTTCGTTCCTTCGTTCCTTCCTTCCTTCCTTCGTTCGTTCCTTCCTTCCTTCCTTCCTTGCCTTCCTTCCTTCCTTCCTTCGTTCCTTCCTTCCTTCCTTCCTTCCTTCCTTCCTTCCTTCCTTCCTTCCTTCCTTCCTTCCTTCCTTCCTTCCTTCCTTCCTTCCTTCCTTCCTTCCTTCCTTCCTTCCTTCCTTCCTTCCTTCCTTCCTTCCTTCATCTTCCATCCTTCCTAGATCTTCCTTCCTTCTGTCCTTCCTTCCAACGTTAACGGCGGACTTTTATCCGTTATGTGATTGACGAGAAGAGCTGTATGAGAAAAATCGCCACGACATTAAGAGATTAAAACCTCTGACGAAGTTCATAAACTGACCAATGGACATTGTGCAAAATGACGTACATGTATGTCAGCGCGTGATTCTAACCGTGAAGTGGGCACTCTGACCTTCACTAGACATTGATACAAATGACCACCTGTCTGGTTGACGTCACTGTGGTCAAGTTTCGTCCAAGTCACCTTATCACGTGTATTTGTGATGCATAAAGATGAATTCTATACCAGATATGCGTAAAATAAAAATGCTGTGTCGGGGAAAGCGGATAAAACACATTCATTTATGTATTTCTTTTTCCCCATCTATTTCGAAATAAATCATACATGCTCTTATTAACCCTCCTTGAACTTGATGAAAGCGTGTTAAGGAGAGAAAAACTCGAGTATCCGGAGTATAACCGATACCTCAAACTAATCTTAACATAATGCAGCTTAATCGAATTCGACTTATCGAGGTTTGACTGCGAATTCGTTAGTTTGTCTCTTTGTTGGAGCTACATCACTTTTACTTCTATCGATTTAAGTTTTTATATTCGACAAAATAACGTGCGACATTATAAGC